>NW_008582838.1:0-11040 GCF_000691845.1 Merops nubicus | reverse complement strand
TGGTTTTAAGTGGAATTCCATGTTTTGCAGGCTAAGGAGCCATTTCTGTGCTTGATGTGTTTTATGCTGTATTCTCTTTAGGAGAGCCCACCCAGTTGCTGTGATGCAGCAAATGCTAGATGGTAATTGCCAGTGATGCTTTGAGCCCTGACATACCACACTTAAACATCATCAGAAACTGAAACCCTGGATTTTGTTTGTTTCCTGTTTAGTTTTATGTTTGGAAATAGAAGCAAGTAAACTACAAAAATGTAAAAGATTATTTTAACAGTTGATATTTGCTATATAGTGCATGTAGAGGAGTATGTCTGTCACAGTATACCATTAAAAGGTATAGCTGTAGACAAAAAAGAGATCTATGATCCCTATGAGTTAAAGTGCACTAATGAAGACATAAATGATACTATCTTGCCTTGAAACAAATATAGGCATAATAAAATAGTATGAACACAAGAATATGCAAGTATTTTGTAACCAGAAACTATATATAAGCACTTTAAATTAATATGAGAAATGTAAAGGGGCAAACATTGTCGTTGCACTTGGAAAGCATCCACGTAGCAAAATTTCCAGACAAAGGTCAAGATCAACATGGGGACAGTAAATTGGTAAGGTGTGCTGGTGAACACAGAGGAAAGATTACTCACAAAACCCAAAAAAAATAAACAACTTTGGCAGCTGATAAGCTGTAAGGGGACAAGTGGTACAGTAAGATCAAACAGACGTGAGGAGGGATGGGATGGGATGGGATGGGATGGGATGGGATGGGATGGGAAGAATCTTTCCACTTCCATGCTCACTTCTCTTGTCAAGGGTCTTCCCAAGCTGGACCACCTTAACTCTAGCAACTTTGACCTTCTGAAGGTGATGGTTTCATCAAATCACCATAGCCTTCAATGTTAACACTATGGCATCTCTCCTTGGTGTTGAATATCCACAGCTAATTTAGGATAAGTCTTGGAAACTTAACAGTTTGGAGTGAGAAGTAGTAAAAACAACGCACACACAAGCCTTTAGGATAAATGTGTTTGCAATTTATTTTAATTTTTAAAGTTTTATTTTAAAATTTTAAACTGAACTGACTTGTCAGTGTATAAACACTCTCACCACAGTGATCTCTAGCTCCTTATAAATACAGATGTATTCAGTTACACCATCATTCTCTATACACTCAGACACACACAGAGCTGCAGGACAGCACTGCACTGAAAGACCCACAGCAAATCCACGAGCCTGAAGTTAAACAAGAGGTAATATCTCAAATGTCAAAATTTACTCTGCATGTTATTTGGGCACCCAGGTGGGCAGAATGCCCTCTTCAGGCACAAACGCAAACACATGAGACAACTCCATGCTGACTTGAGAGCAGCAGAAGGGAAATTACTGCCCTCTACAAGCAAAAGAAAAGTAACTGAAGCTGCCATCTTTTAATGGCTCAGTTAGTACTGAGCTATGCTTTACTAATTAAACCATCTAAGATCATCTGGTTGTTGTCCTCTATTAACAGATAATAAAGTTTGTGATGGCTTAGACAGTTCTTTGACTGGCACCTAAAGGCTACTCAGCTTCCAGAAAGGTTCGAGTGCAATAGAGAAAGCTCACATCTTCCTGAGGGAGTTGGTATAGGTACACTTCAAATGTCATGATTCAGTCCAGAATCACATAAAGATCTAACAGGAAAAAGAGTTATTTTTACTTTCTCTCCATCAGTTTTGCTATGAACTGGGACAATAAACTCAAAGCAGTAGTAAAACAACAACCTCAGAATTTTCATTTGTCTGAAAATTGCACAGAGAATAATCTAGGGATTGCCTAGAGAATAAACATTTTCAAATACTGTTCTCCAGATTTTGAAATTCAGGAATAACATTCCCAGGCAGACAGTGGTCTCTGCAGAAGAACCTCTGTCAGCACTGGTTTGTGTGGTTCACAGTGACTGTTATTTAAGTGTTCCCACATGTTTGTATTTCCTGTGATCAGCTCAGCTCTTACAACCCTCAGTCTTTCCCTTGGCAGCCTTTCCTTCACTTAGAAGACAAACAAACTTACCTGTTTGAAACAAAATAGAAAATTTTATATAGAAAGATACTCTCATCGCTGTGAAAGCTGTGGTTTTCTGGTACAGCTAAGATTTCCTGAGGTCTTCAGGGAAAGGTAACATGAACCCTTACCTACTCCTTCCTTTGAGTCTTGATGTCCACAAGATGAAGTAATACTCAACATCCTATGTTCACAGTAGGCATGTAAGCAACTTTGGAAAACATGATGAGCCTTGCACAAGGATCGTATGGTTGCTGAGTATTTTTCCTCAGTGTATTGTGGAGAAACCATTCTCTTTTCTCTGGATGTGCATAGCAGCTACCGAGAGAAATTGGAAGACTTGCAGCAGGCAGGTGTAACAAGTATTTTTCACCTCTTAAAGAGTGTACTTTGACACACTCTGCTTGCTCCATTTTTTTCTTCTGTCATTCCTGGACAAATAGTCAAAAGTTGAAAATATTTGCTTGGAAAATAATTTCTACAAATCACCTAAAGATTTCAAGAAGTAATGCAGTGTATTGAAATGTATGGAATCTGTAAAAGTGTTTTTAAAATATGTCATTGCTAAAATTTGGCAATTATGTCTAAATTAACCAAAAACTTTTTCCTAATTCTGGTCTTTGTCTTCCAGCAAAAAATTCTGAGAGAGTAAAAATATGAGAAGTGAATCCTTATTTCCCTGCTATGTGCCAGAAGTGAATTACATAATGTATTTGGAGCTTTTCTTGTAGTACAAGACCTTGTAAATTTTCGTACTAGTTATTTTTTGTACTAGTCATAGAGCTTATTATCAAAACCAGAAAATTAGAAGATGAAAAGAAATAAAATGTAATCATTTCCTGTTTTGTGATGGTAATATAAACTACTATAACTTTCAGGAGACCATTCTTTAACTCCTCAGTCATCTTCTTATTTCATATCCAGTGACCAGTTCCATATGTTGTGGTTTTTCAGAAAGATATTATGACCATGGTATTTAATCACAAATCACCCTTTTATATCATTAATAAGCAAATGAAAGCAATTTGCTTTAGTAAACCCAACCAAGCTTGGAGAATAGAAATAAATAAAAATTAACAACTGTAAACATAATTGTCCTCTGTCAGTCCTTCTTTCCTACACATAATTAGTGTGGTTAAATATTTAACATTGCTGAGGACAAAAAATATTTAACTCCATCCTCAACAGATGACTGTTTTCTACATACTTTTATATGCTCCCCAGTCTAGAGGTTTTCAGTTTTCCAGGGGTCAGCTGTTAAACTCTGATAACTAATTGGTTTTTAACCACATGCCTATTTGACCTATCATTATTGATAGAATTTTATCAATGATTATATAGGCAGTCTTTCACAGTCTGCTAGGAGTTTGCATACCTGTTTTTATTTCCTTTTCCTTCCATTTTTTTAGGGAGTAGGTGAAAAACAGAAAGGTCTTTCTTCTGTGTTAGTTACAAGTTCAGTAATTTCTATCTTTGCTTTTAAGCTCAGGTCTCTTTTTCTCAGTTTGTCTAAATTTCAGTAAAATTTTAAAATTTACAGAGGTCAAATGACAACAATCACAAAGCAGAGAGCTCTTGATATGCAGGCTCCAGTGTCATGAATTTGATGTCTTCTTCGGCCTTGACAGTAGGTGAGGATTTGTCTGCAGAACTCCAATGGGTAAAACATGGACACTGTTTTAAGTTCAGAGATATTATGATAGCACACTTTCTTAATTGCCTTTCTACATATAGGTTATTGCTCACTCTGGATGATTTGCAAACATCATTTCTTTTGAACCCTTTTAAACATAATGTTGTTGTTATAACTTCACTTAATCAGCTGGAAATTGTTATAAATAAGTGAGCTTCTGCCTACCAAATTTGTGATGTCCAATGTCCCTGAAGTCATTTATATTGTCTCCAAACTACAGATATTCAACACTGCATGAGTAATCTGTGAAAGGAGGATGCCCCATGCAAATATCTCATGTCTTTAAAGTAAAATCCACTGACAAATCACCTGTCACAATCATTACATCTGGAGACTGGATGCATGAAAACAGTCCAGGTAAGCATTTAAAATCTCTTCTTGGAAGGGGAACAGGAGATCCAATAGCTACCAGTAATATGAGCCAATGTTCTAGATGTTCCCTATTGCCCTGAAGTGTGGACCTACCAGAGATATTTTCTGTTATGCTTAAAAGACAGAACCTACTTCAGGCTTGAATGTCTCAGAGAAATTAAAATATCCATTGCATGTTTACTTCTTGAAAGACTGATACAAATTCATGTTAAAGAACTACTGATTGCAAACCTTTGTACTACATACTGGAACTTTTTCCAAAATATATGATGGAGAGCACTGAATCCACACGTGATTTTTTTTTCCCTCTTCAGCATTTTCTCCCAAATTTCTAGACTTTCCACCTGAAATGTTCAAAAATATTTTTTTCTTTATTTTATTAAACAGAAAAATGACTAAGAGAATATATAGTGAGTGGAGCCTTCTAGAATTCATTGTGAATTTTTGCCTGCTTCGGAGATTAATTATACTATAGAGAGCCAGAAAATTAGGATATCTCTCCTGCAATTTGAATCCTAGAAATATATATCTGAATAGGTTTATCTTTAATTGAAAGATAGTTATAATCATCCCTAGAACAACTTCCGATACATTATTAGTCAGATTTTGCTATTTTCTTAACTGGAAGAAACGCTACTCCAAAAATTACTCTCATGACTTTGTGAGATCCTAGATCACTCTTCCAGGAAATTCAGTAGGCTGACTGCTCAATTCACACAGATCCTCATGCCTCACCAGCATCCTTAGTAGCTTAGCCATCATCCCAGACTTCAGGCATGTTTCTTCTGTCTTACAGAAGAACTTCCCTAAACAGAACTTCCCCCAAAAGGATTAGGGAATGTGTGTTCCTGAACTGTTTCAGAGTGTTGTGGATGAAACCTCCTGCAAAAGCAGAAAACATCCTGTTCACATCTGGTTCCACAATTCTTTGTTTGCCCTGAAGAGGTGAAATAACCTGTATTCTTCAGCTGGGAAGGATCTTTTTTCATTTCTAACAGATATGCTTGGTAAGTTGTTAGCCTAACCACAGTATATCCAGTCCTGGGAGGTTCTTGTTCTATGCTGTGCTGTGAATTGCTGTATAACCTTCTGCAACTCAGTTACTACATCGATGTTTCCTCCAGGAAACCACGTAGAACAACTTTGTGTCTATAGATTTTGTCTAGATCTATGTAGAACATCTAAGTGCCCGTAGACTTATCAACATCTCTTAAATGCATATCATAATTTAAGTAGTCTATTTTTTTTACGTCAGTGACACTATTGATATGCCATTATATGAAAATTTATATGAAGAACGGAAAATAACGTAACATTTTTAAACTGGAAGGGTTACATTTTTTAAAATAATTTCAGCATATTAAAGTGTCAGAGGCTGTGCAATTCCTTACATAGGGATGGCCAAAATAATTTTTGCTTCTGCAGAAAAGGAGTGATGAAAGTATTTTACTAGACATGAGTCAGACGCTGTGTGTTGGGATTTCATATCCAGCCAGAGCTGCTTGAGGTTTAACAAAGTATAAAATCCTGCACCTGGGATTGAAACAGCAATACAAGAAGCCAAAGCCTGGATGCCTTGGGATCAGCTGTAATGGAAAGATTCTGTAGGTCCTTTGCAGACCCCTCGCACAAGAGTGAGTTGTACATGAGCCAGCAACAAGGACTAGCAGCACCCTGGTTTGAACTGGTACAAAGATAGCCAACAGATTAAAGGATGTGTTTATCCCACTTTATTTTCCATTTGCCAATCCACAGTAAAATGTTGTGTCATTTTTTATTCTCTCATTTCAGAAAACACATCAAAAGATTGAAGATAGTCCAGCAGAAGGTCACAAAGATGATGGAGGATTAGAGAGCTTGGCATATATGTTGAGGAAGGTTGAAGAAATTTGGTTTATCCAGACTAGAGAATCAAAGGAGTTGGTAGCTGAGAAATCTAAAGGAAATCTACCTGTATCTCAAAGACAGCCACAGAGGAGATAGAAGTTCTTTCTTCAGGAAAATGCACAAAGTAACAATGGCCACAAGTTGCTTTGGGAGGAATTTTATCTAGATGCAGGAAGAAATTTCTTCAGTATGAGAACAACCAGTTAACTGCTGCTTTTTTAGTTTCTCATTCATGTAGGGAGTATAAGTGGCAAGTAACAAGAGTAGTACTGTAAGGGTATTTCTGGAGTAGTATTGTAAGAATAATTCTGACCTTTCTTGTAAAGGAGGTATCTCAATTATCCTGATACCTGACCCAATTTGGTAATAATAAAACAGTTAGAATGAGTTCATGAGCTTCTCAATATTCCTTTATTTTATTTATTAATAATTTTTTCAGTTTCATAGTCTCTTAAATCACAACAGAAGAAAGCAACTCAGCTGTTTTTGTTTTCATATGGAAATCTTATCAAGACCAGATGTTCCTGGCAAAGCTTACATTGCTTTTGTAAAGGGTCAGTGGAAGAAGGGAAATTTTTCTACTTTTGCTGCTCCAGAAGTTTTTGAATTTCATACACATTTTTATGTGTCTGGGTTGAGTGTTAAACAAGCCTGGTAGAAACCAGATAAAAATGTGTATTTAGATTTTTATCTAATTTCCATCAGATCGGTTCAACAGCTGTTGTGAGGAGATTTTTGTGTTTCTTAAACACAAAACTCTATGTGGAACTTGCTAGGTTTGAACTTGCAGGGGACAGTTTTATTTTCCCCATCAAAAATAGGATACCCTGCTAACAGAAATGGCCGTCTGAGCCATCTTTGAGAGGTGCACTAGTACAATACGCATTTATGGGCATTTAGATTCCTTTTGGACCTTACCAGGATGAAATCACTGAACCTCATGGTGAGATTCTGACAATTCACCTTGTTATGACTGAGTCACCCAATGGAACAAAAAGCTATTTTCCTCAGTTTTTGTGAAATGCAAATGTTCAGCCACACAGTCATTACCTTTAGAGTTTTTGATGACTGAATGGGTGACCAGGCAGGAGAGTGTAAAGTATTTCTCTGTGGAGTAAGAGCTAGAAGGCACAAAATGCCCTTCTCTTTTCCAACAGCACTACTACAGCATTTTAAACTCGAGGACTTAGGGGCTTTTGGTATACTGAGCACACTAAAGTTGCATTCTTCAGGCAGCCCAGTCTCAAAGTCACCAGAAGGAGTAGCAGGTTGAAAGCAGCTTGTGCTACTTTTGATACAAGGTCCTCGGTTGATGCCAGTTTCTTGGGTACAGATGAGGTAACAGCAAAGCTCCACTTTTCCCTTCAGTCCAGCAGAGCACATTACACAGTCCTGGCTCTCACCCCCTAGGATCACCGTCGTGACTCATTTATCTACTGAGAAGACTCATACAGAATAAAAATTTAAAATGCAGCATTCTTAAAAGGACTTAAAGATCTCTAGTGTTGCTGCAGTTTGAACACACTTCAGTGTGTAATATTCTCAAGCATTTTAAGCATCTGTGGTTTAAGCATTAAAGGTGTGATCACTGCTGCCTACTGATGTTCACTCAAAGTAATGAGCCTGCAGGTAGAGAATGTCCTGTACCGTGTGGTTAGGATTGCAGAAGTGAGTTCAAGTGAAATGACAGTCAGCAATTGCAGCAAAAGAACTATTCTATGTTGCCCATTTTTTTTTTTTTGCTTTTTGTAGTCGTTCTTGGTTATAAATCATGATGATCATAAGTCATATTTCAGAAAGAGACAAACCAGAGCAATTTGGCTTTCCTTATATGCTCAGCGCAAGCGGGTGATTTTTTTTTTCAGCAGCTACATGCAATTATGCTAATATATATTTGGAAAATGGGGTATTCCAAAATATTTCTGATAGGATATGAGATGTGGGAATTATTTTTAGGTGCAAAAAACAGAGAGAAGTATTCCTGATTTCAATCTTTTTTTTTTTCCCAGGGATTGTGTTGTTTCTGAAACGCACTGTTTTTTTCAAACTAACCACTTACAACAGAAACTGAAAAAGGTTAGAGTAACCTGAAATTAAAGAGATTACTTTGGTAGAACAAAAAGAATGTTGGTAATTCTATCTGGTTCTGCAACTTCACCTTTTAATCCCGTCTCTTATTTGAGCAAATACAGCTCAAGATTGGCTGCTACCTACTTCCCAAAATGCAGATTGTCATCTGTAGAAATGGAAACATCTCATTAGGTGAGAAGGATTTGAGACAAGTGCATAGTTGCTGTAACACCAGCATGATCAACTAAATCTGGAAATGATTTATGCATAATGCCATGCGTTAAGGCACCAAGACATGAAGGAAGAAGATATTCCTTCCATCAAGGTGAAAAGGAAACAAGTAATAGTCTAGATAAACAATTGTTTACCTAGAAAGGCCACACACAGCTGATTAAGTGCAGTAGCAGTGTGTGTATTAACGAGAGAAGAGAAAATGGCTCACCCCACACTTTCTTCTCAGCAGAACTGTTCCTGCTGTCTTTGGCTATAGTTACGTTTAGGGTAAAACCTCCTCTTGGTTGACTTTTCTGTTCAGGCTTTTCCTGTACCTCATCATCCTAAATTTTAGTGTAAATCAGTTTAGTTTCCCTTACTCCCGGATGATGGGTAAGTACTGTAATCATGACAGAGCACTTTCCTTAACGTTGTTAAGGAATATTCCTGATGTCAGCCTGGTAGAACAGTCAGCTGGAACAGACTGTAGATCTGTAGATACTGCAGAAGGAAGAGTCTCACTTCATTTGAAAAAAAAAAAAAAAAAAAAATACCCATTTCAAATTACTATGTTCTGGAAGATATAGGTCTCAAAATATTTAATCTCTAGCAAATGATGTTGTCATAAGTGGTCAGAGCTTTTAAGACTACCAAATCATCTTTGATCTTGAGAAACGTGTTGCTGATGGTCCATGGACATGCCTATATCAACCATTTCACTGTGCCCAGGACTTAACTTATTTTCTGCTACCTTAAGTATGACTGGGGTTCTCTGTGTAGTAGTTTGGTGTGCAGAAGATCAGATGCAGGGCGTGATGCCACTTCTTTTCATGGCTGTGTGCCAACACAGAGACTCTGGAAGCAACCAAAGCACCTCCCTTCTTACAGCCTTCAATTTTCCTCTCTGCCTGCGCAGGAGGTCCTGTCAACTCGCAGCCCGGAGCTGCAAATGTGCATGTCAGCTGTGCTCGCTCTTAGGGGTGATTTCATCATTCAGAGGGAGTCAAACTGCTAAACTTTTTTTTTTTTTCTTTGGTGATAAAGATACTTTCCCCACATTTAGACAATCACATTCAAGGATCTACTAATGGAAGTTAACTGTTTCACACATATCCTATCCTTCTTTATGCTTTGACCAGTCTCGAGTCCTCATTTTTCCTAGCAAAAGAATAAAGGCTAAACTCTGCTCGTGTTGTCATAGTAGGCATCATCTTTCTGAACAGGGAAACTTTCTAAGCCTTAAATGTATTATCCGTATTGTTTACATATATTTCCTGACCAAACTTTGAGTAGTGTTAACAATATAAACCAGATCTCTTCTCAAGTGTCATTTTGGTAAGAAGGTCGAAGTGTTGAGAAACTTCAGCTCTTTGAGACTAATTTTGCAGCAGAGACTTGAGACACTTGGTTTTATAGTGTATCTAGGAGTCAGAAGTTGATGCTCGCTTGTAGTCTAGAAGTGTATTGTTTTTCTGGAGAGAATTGTATTTAGTAGCTGAAACCAATGGTATATCATTTCGTTGGATGCTGGTATTGTATGCAAATTGATCACCCTTCATTATTCTTCCCATAAAGCAAGAATTTTGCACAACTTTCTCGGGTAACAGTGCTCGTACCTCTGATTTCAATTCTTTCACCTTCCTGAAGAAATACATCTGCTGTCCAAGTGGAGCTTCTCCACTCTGGGGTTGTCTTTCCTTTTTCCAATGAGATTCTCCTCTCTAACTCAGCTTGTATCCAGGCTCTGCCCAGTAAATCCAAGCTGGAGATTAGAAATAAGTGGTGTGACCTCAAACAAGCCTATAAAGCCTTAATAGATACATCCCTTTATAAAGTGGGACAAGATGTGGCTTTTTGTACATTGTGCTCCTTGTATGAGCAGGAATAACTCTGTTCAACAGGGTGGCACAAACAGATTTGCATTTACATATGCACAGCCTCTGCTTTAGTGGAGCATTCTCTCCTATTTTGCTATATACTGCTATTATGAGTGGAGATATTCTGTTTTAGATGGAACAGCATTCATGGCTTTCATACTTTTGTATGCACTGGCTGAAGCTGGAAGGAAGATCATAGGTCTAGGAGGAGTGATTGCATTTATTATGCCTTAGGAACAGATGTTCAGTCTTTTTATACACACACAAAACCACATACATATAGACTAGTAATTTCCCAAGTATATATTTTAATGAAAGTAAACTTTTTTTGCATACACATGAGAAAAATGCATAATATCTCATTCAGGATATAAAACAGAATAATAGGGATAATAAAAAATTATTTCTCACTGTTGTGAATTTTATCTTCCTTTAAGACTTAACCTTCAGAGCTTTTTTACTTTTCTGTGGCCAGACCTCTAGCCTGCAAGCACTGTAATAGCTACACAGATCTGGATTTTTAAGGAGAGGCACAGGGCCTTATCACATCAAGTACTCTTGAAACCTATTCCACATAAAACAATACCCAAAATTCTGACAACACTTGGAGTTCCCCCATCCTAACCCAGACTATAATATCCCAATATTTTTGCTTAATTGTTTGTATGTTTGTTTTTAAAAGGCAATTATAGAGCAAGTGTTATGAAGGACTATTTGCATTATTCACTATTGACAAGTTAAAACAGAGGAAAAACTAACTAAATAAATAAATAAAAAAACCCAATTAATTGGAGACAATATTCCCTCTTACAGGTGAGAAAGGAAACTGTGTATCACTATTTTTCTCCTCAAAAAAAAACCAAAACCTCTTTAAAAAAAAAAAAAAAA
>NW_008582837.1:0-267 GCF_000691845.1 Merops nubicus | reverse complement strand
GATGCCACCCGGGGGGGCTGCTCTGCAGAGGGGGGCAACACCCTGGGGGGCTTGGGCAGCCCCATCCCCCAGCTCCACAGGGCACCGAGGGGCAGGAAGGGGATAAATACCCGCGTTGGATCAACGCCTGCCCCTCCCCACCCACATGCAAATGAGGAGCAGGAAGAGACGACAGGTCCCTGGGTAAATGGGACTTGGGGAGCCTCAGCCCAGCCTCCCAGCTAAAATATATATGTTGGAGTGCTATAAATACGTGCAAATGGAGAA
>NW_008582836.1:0-292 GCF_000691845.1 Merops nubicus | reverse complement strand
TGAAGCAGGAATGATTTTTGCAGGACCCCAAAAACCTACTTGATCATTACAGGCACTTGTGAAAGCATGTAAACTACATTTGCCTTGTTTTCAGGTCACATTAAAAATCATTGACTTACTTGGGGTGAGGACTGTCAGTTGTCCAAGTGAACAAGGACCCCCTCTTACTCGAGAAGGTATGCCTGCCCAGGCCCTATCTCCGCAAATCAAAAACACTCCCTTGGGACGTGTGATAGGCACGTTAGCAGATTTGGGATGTTTAGATGCAGTGTAATTACACCATGCCGTCTCA
>NW_008582835.1:0-5847 GCF_000691845.1 Merops nubicus | reverse complement strand
AAGAAAACTCCACCTGAAACAACATAATATTTCCTCAAATTAGGAAAGCCCTGAAGTATCTAGAAAGTGCATCTTTACATGCTGTAAGCAGCTTGGTCTCTATGAGGCTTGGACATGCTATTGGGGACTTCAACCTACATGACATATTTGACACAGTCCCATGGCCTGCTGCCAAGTGTTGACAAATTTGGGAGTCATGAAGACTATTGCCACATCTTCAGTGGGCAGCTTTGTCTGCTGCTCCTTTGATTTTCTCAGTGATTCAGTGGATTCAGTGGCTCTGAAATCAGACCAGAGAGAAAAAGAATCAAAAGACCTGAATCAGCTCCCACCGAGGCAATAAAAAACTGAACAAACCTCAGAAAAAGCTGAATCAGAGCCAAAAAGGATCCATCTGGGTATCTGTATCGTGTGTTTTGTAAAACAATGTGCTGTCACATGGAAAACCTGCAGTCAAGCACTGATCTTAAGCATCAAGCTGTTCCCAGGAAAGTTACTGGGAACAGGATGGACCAGCAGACTCACTATTCTCACACTGAATGAGTATTTCTCTTAATACACCAAAAAAAAAGAAATCACCAAAAAAGCAAACAAACAAAAACCAAACCTTTCTGGAAAGATTGCCCTGAAACTTCCTTAAATTCTGACAATAACTTTAAAAGAAACATTTTTTTTCACAACCTGGTCCCCCCCCCAAACCAGGCTGGTGGCATTTGAAAAAGTATTTTGGAAGAGGATAATTTTAAAAGAAATGAGATGTTATCAAAGCAGAAGGATACAAATTATTTCACAGCTTTTCAGGTGAAGATATCACAAGGCTGACTGACTCCAACATGAGATTGTCTGTTTAAGCATTAACATGTAGTTACCTTATAGAGAAAAATATATATATTTTTTCTATACCTTTTAGAGAAAAAGAGGGGAAATAAAATCACAAACACATGTGAGTTTGCTGAGCATTTTCTTTGGCAAAAAATAGAATTTATTGAAGAGGAGGCCAGTCAACAGGTATCCCCTGGAGGTGCTCAAAAAACAGGTAGGACTTCAGGACATGGTTTAGTGGTCGTGGTAGTGTTGGGTTGATGGCTGGACTTAGAGGTCTTTTCCAACTTGAATGGTTCTATGATTCTATGCCCTATCTCCACCCCCCTCAAAGGCAGCTCCTCACAGTCTCACCCTCCCCCAGCAGGCCACAGATAGAAAAGCACTGTCACAGCATCACCCACTTTCTTAAGAGCTCCAGAAAGACTCTGATTCCTTGAAATGGTTCACTCAGTAGCTTTCCTGTTCTCCCTTTCTAACATCTGGCTAGCTTTATTTTCAGCTGGATGCTTGTAGGTGCATCTGCACCGAGTGCTCCTGGATTCAGACCAAAAAATGGAACTCAATTAGTTTTAGAGATGGTTTCAAGCAGGACTTTGCTTTCATGTTAGGACATTCAGTCCCCTGAAGAGAAATCTATAAAGCTGAAAAAAAAGGACAAACCAAAAACATTGAAAACAAAGAGAATTTCCACAAACTTCCAAACCACCATTCCCTGACTTCCTTCAGAACTCCTTGTCATCACTGAGTGCCAAATCCTCCTGCAAGCATGAGAAATAAGGGTTCTCTCTCTTCATCTTTCTCATCCCTGACTGGCCACAGCCTCTCTTCAGCTCAGGTATTTAAAAAAAGGCTCACACCCACCTGGATTCTCTGATATCTAACTGGGGTTGAGCTCAGAGAGATTTTAAAGTATTTCTTTAAAGATGCCTTGGAGGGTTTCTTCCCCTTCCCCGTTCTTGTGAAACTTGGAGGAACATCATCAACCCTCTGCCAAATCTGACCAAAATCTGCCAGTCAATTTAAATTTCCCAGGGGGGAAAATTAGTGGCCAGATAGACACCAGCAGACTGTGATCAAACAAACTTTGGTTTTCTGGGGCAAACAGCCTGAATGCAGCCATATGAAAAATGCCATTTACAGAGTACAAGTAATTTTCCATCATCAATAATTCTTAAAAAACAATAATCTCCATTTGGGAAAGGAAAAAAAAAAAGCACAGAGGTAGCCAAGCTATTAAATGTTAGCAACAATTTTGCAGGACAGAAAGAAGAGTTCAGACACACTGGTGGGATTTAACAAATAACATTCTGAGAGGCAGAAAGTGCTCTCATTGGCAGCATTCTTATGCACCTTGTCTTGACTCCAGCCACATTCAGAAGCTCACTGGTGAATTTTGTAACCATAATCTCTTTTTATGCCCCCCTTGTAGAAAGCTAATCCTGCCTATTAAAAATTTCACACGAGTTCTAGAAAACTATTTCAAATACCAGTTTTTTTACTACTAGATTATATAAATTCTGCAAGCTTCCTATGAAGTGTGTAGGCATGATTAGTGTAACCTAGTCTTTTTTTTCCCCAGTCTCTCATATAAAAGAATCAAGAATTCAAATCCTCAACCATTAACTCCAATCCTCTACATACTGTAGTTAAGTACTTAGAGAATTCATGTTATTTTCCTAACTATTTTTTGGCCCCCTACATTCTTATTCATGTCTTCCACTAAATTTTGAACCTCCAAGAGAATCTGCCTGGGAAAATTTCAAGGAGAACACTTCAAATTTCACAAGGTTACAAGCAGCTGGAAGTAGAGGTTTGAAAGGAAACACCTACAAACCAAAACTGTCAAGAGCAATTCAAAGTAGCCCTTAAACTCTGCCAATCCTAACAGGTTTTTACAGGTCTTATAGAGATGATTTCCTACAATTCAAAGATTTATCCCTCTCCCAGAGCACAGGACTTTTGTCATCACAGTTTTGGGCAGACTGTGTTATTCCTCAGACAGGGACTAACAGATTCCAATCCCATACAGAATTTTGGTCAGGTTCCACAGTTCCACCTCCACAGTTGCCCCCTGCACGAGTGCATTTGATGCTCAGCCTTTTTTTTTTAAAAAAAAAGGGCTATATTCCACTTGATCCATTTGTTAAATGGAAATAACCCTCAGCATTCCTTCCATGGAAGGGCAGCAAGATTTAAGAGCTAAACTATTCATACTATTGAGGCATTATCAATGCCCTTTGGTTTTGATGAAAATAGAGCAGAAGCAGCTCAGTGAACTCATCCTCAGTTCCTGCACCTGCAGACCACAGGTCCCCTCCTCTTCCTCCTCCTCCTCCTCCTCCTCCTCCTCCTCCTCCTCAGTGATTTGGTGATGTCCATGGTTCACTTGTCAAAGAGGAACCCAAACAGAGGACATCAGACAGGGCAAGGGCAGCATTGCTGTTATGAAACTAGAAAACACAGCCCAACACAGAGCTGCTCCTAGGCACAGCAAGATAAAAAATACCTAGAAAGAACCCTAGAAAGGATAAAAACAGGACTACTAAGGACATGTGTGCCTCAAGCATGTGTGGCCACATCTCCCTCCTCCCCACGTGCAGAGCTCTCTGAACCGTGGCTCTCTTTGCAAGCCTGTTAGAGTATTCTGCAGAAAAAGTGTGCTTTTAAAAAGAATTCAGTGAGCTGAATTCTTGACGAAGCCCTTGCAAAGAAAGGACGTGCAACAGGCTCTCGGAACACCCCGCTGGAGGAAGGCAGCTCTTTGCCAAAGCAGGAGCACCCTCTGGTGCTCACAGGCAGGTTGTCCACCCTATTTAAACCTCAATTCGTTCCTGAAACGATCAGTCAGAAGCTCTTTGCTGGCTCTTCCTAGTGCACTACGCCCCAAAGTTAGTCACCTTGTAAGAGGGGGTGGAAATGGCTCGATTATAAAGCACAGATCAACACGGCCTGGGTGCTAAAGTCCTTCCACAGAAAATCTACCCACACAAGGGCACGTGATCTTCAACACCCAGCCTCCAAAAATGCCAGTGCCACATGCTTTAAATAACAGTTTACCTGATACTGTGAAGATATTTCTCTATAGGCATTGGTGTGAAGGAAAAAAATTGAATTTCTTAGTGGTAAGAATGCATTCCAAAGCCAAACTATGCAAAATTTCCTCCCTTTATCAAGCCTTACAGTGGTTTTTTTTCTTTCTATTTTGTTGGCTGGGGAAGAACTACTGGGTGCCACCCACAAAACACTGCTGAATGACCCTGGTGTGTGGCTAAGGCACTGGAGCCTCTGGTTGTCATCTCTCTGAGGACACAAAACAGTTTGGGAGGATGAGGCCATGCACGGTGCTTGCTTCCAGGAAATAGCACTTTGGGTCATTATTCCTGGAAGCCACAATTCAAGGCCAATGTCCATGGAAAAAGCTCTCTTTAGACTCACAACAGGAGGTGTTCACTCCTACCACTGTTCCTCATCAGCCAGCTAATGATTAAGAGAGTATCCCACCCAGATTCAGATGTTGGTGTTCAGCCACTGGCCACCAAGAGAGTCAGGGGATGGAGGACACAAAATGGGGCTGGGAGAGCTGAGCCTGCTCAGCCTGCAGAAGAGAAGGCTGAGGGTGACCCTGCTGCTGTCTACAACTAACTGAGAGACACCAAAAAAAGCAGAGCCAGACTTTTCTCAAACTGCACAGGGGGTGTGTGGGGGTGTGTGTGTATATATTTGTATATATTTCATATTATTCTTTTCATTAAAGCTGTTTTAGTTTTGTTTTCCAATCCCTAAATCTCTCTCCCTTATTGCCTTTCTCTTTCCCCTTTGGGAAGAGAAAGAGTTTAACAGTTTTTTTTTCTGAGTAGGTATTTCTATCAAAACTAATCCATTCTATATGAACATCTGGAAGCAACACAGTACTCAAGGTTAGCCAAGCTTTCTAGCAGAAAGTTCATTACTTGCAGGATATAATTAGGTTCCTGAGGTTAAAATCCACCTCGTAGAGCAATATCTGAATCCACTGGAAAAGATGATGATCTGAAAATTCTAGAGACAGAGGCAAAGTGCTGCATGATGATCAACAAAACAAATTCAAATAGAAGTGAAAAACTGACCAGACAACAGGAAAAACTCTGAAAGTTACAGTGGGCTGCAGTTAGAGAATGAGGGCACAGTGAGGTATCACTGGGGAAAAAAAGAGGATGGCAAATTATGAAGATCTAAGACACAAGAAATAAGTATTTTGATTTCTTCAGCAGCAGTGGATCACACAACAGTTGGGAAACAAGCTACAGATTGAGCATCACATGTAGAGAAAATACAGAGTGGAAAAAACCTACACTTTAAAAACACATCAACAGTAGGAAAACACTATGAGAACCCAATTTATTTAGTGTAGGATAATGTGAAGAGAGGAAAGGGCAACGTTATAATGGTCAAGTTCTTCTGCAAGTTAAAAAAAAAAAAAAACAGAACTAGAATCTTTATACCTATTTGAAAACACCTATATTTGAAAATACCTCTATTTGAAAACACCTATATTTGAAAACAAAGCCCCAGTGCAGGACCTTGCCCTTGGCCTTGAACCTGCTGAGGTTCACATGGGCACACTTGCCAAGCTCGTCCAGGTCCCTCTGGATGTCATCCCCTCCCTCTGGCATGTCAACCCTGTGTCAAAAGCTGTTCATGAGTCTGTGCTGTGAAAGTGAGATGCAAGCAAAGCCACTACACGGGCTGGAGGAGGCATCTAAAGCTGAGCACGCTAGTGGGTGCATCAGGCTGGCTCTTATGTGTGTTTGTGTACTGAATTAGATGCAAAGTTTTTGGGTTTTAATCAGCTTTGCAGCTCTGGTTTTGCCTTCGGCGAAGGGTTTTTTTTTCCAGCGCAAGCTGCGCGCCCACCAGCGCCCCGCCATCACCTCCCGTCATCTTCCTCGCACCCCCAAACGTCAACCCCGGCAAAACAGCGGCTGCGGCACCCGAAACGCCTTCCCTTCTTCAAATCCACCCGCGCCCATCCCGCGGGGCCCC
>NW_008582834.1:2199-6475 GCF_000691845.1 Merops nubicus | reverse complement strand
GGGGGGAGGTGTTGTGTCCAAACTTCGTTGGAAAAGAAGAGGAATCTGCTGTCTTGGTGAGTAGCAGGTGAAGATGTTGTACCACAAGCAGATATCCACTGAAGCAAAGTAGGGGCAAACCACGGTGTCCTATACATGTAATAAACAATTATGCTCTTCCTAGGAGTCCCTTAAAGCTGTGTTCACACATTCTGAGTGCTTGAGTGTTTTGTTTCTCTGTAGTTTCTTTTCGTAATGAAGGATTGTTTTGTATGACATATATGTTTCACTAACTTTCAAAACTTCATCTTACCCCAGGGCACTACTCTACGTCATTCAGATCTTGCCATAAGAGACTAGTACGTAATTACATAATAAGTGTAGGAATCAAGGCTATAAATACCTGCATCAGCAAGATTAATATTAGAATATTTTCTTTATGGTTTGAAATTTCATTTCCATGGTTTTGGCCATAAAAGTACCTTTTTATCCAAGAAAAAAAAATATGTGTCAAAAAAAGGGTGTGCCAAGAGAGCCTAACGTATTGCCAGATGAGAAGAGTACAATGCAACTGATATACCCAAAAAATTGCCCCTACACTATAGAGACACAAATGGTCACAGGAAGTGCAGTGAAGCAGAGCATCTGGAATGTCACATTATAAATTAATGCGTTTTAAAACTCGAAAAAGTTAGAACAAAGAAAGGTGGAGTGTTTCTTGTTTAATGAGTGATTTTATATACAGGGTGTAATAAATTATTTTACTTCGAAATTTTGATATTCTGTTAAGATCAGTAAAAAACATTGTTTCTATACTTGCCATTTTATAGGAATCTTTGTTAAATACTATCATCAATAAATTAATTTAAATGAAATATATTAACTAGTTTCCCTTATACATTTGTAAATTGATATAAACTGGACATCCACCCTCAATGAACTTTGTGGAGCCACCTACAGTCAGTGGATTCAGCTGATAGTACTGATGGCAGCTGGTGCTAGTGTGGTCCCAGGGATACCACTGGATAATATATCTGGTTGTCATGCACACTGCCATGGTTGTTGCAAATAAAAACACAACCTGCATCTGCTCTGCCAGTGAGGTGACTTGCCTGGTCTCCCTCTGATGGGTCTCATGTTGAATAACCTCACAGTCCAAACGAACAAGGTGGGGTCTTTCTATCACTTCCAAATTGTAGATGGTCTACCTGTTTCCAGAAGTCTTTCACAACCAACCTGTTATTAAGATAGATTAAGCTCTCACTTTTTTTACCTCACTGCTACCAAACTGTAGATCTCTAGTCCTAACTAATTTATTTCTTAAGCTGTCCTCTGAGGTCTGCTAAAGAGAAAACTTCACAAAATGCAAAGCTAATAAGAAGGATGAAATCCCTCCTGGGGATTTGTGCTCTGTCAAAATTCAGCATATGTAGAGGACAGATGATAAATACAAACCTATAAAAGGGTTTGAAGAAGAAGAAAAAGTGGTCTACTTATTTAGCAAAGATAGAAATGTTAATGAATTTTGCTGGATGGAAGCATTATCTACCAGGGATGATTAGGGCTCAGGCTTGCACAACTAAAAATGATAAATGAGATCCAGCTACAAAATAATTGTTAGGTTATGAACGTCCCTAGAATCCTTGTATGGGTTTGACAATACTAAATCTATCTCAATTTCTTATTAAATAATGTATATACGTGTGAAGAGAGAGTACAAGCCCTCACGATAGTCTTTGAATAAAAGCTATTCTTACTTGTTATCAGTGACAATGAACTCATTGCTTTAATAAAAGTTGTAATATATTCAAACTCCACCACGACGAGCATTTAATTCAGACACGTTTCTCATTCATTCTAAAACTCAAATTTTCTGTACATACAGGGTATAGTTTAAGTACCTTAAAAATCCTTCAGTGAAAGTGGAAGTGGCAAATAACTTTCTGCCTTGTAAGGCCACAAGTGACATTTTATTGCTATTTCTCCCAGATCTACAGCTGCCAGTCGCCAAGTGGTGTTAACCAAATACCAATTAGTATTAAGTAGATAGAACAGGGAAACTGTAGAAAACTAGCAAGGCTATATTAATTGCTTTATCCAAGTTAGTACTGTAGTCACTGAATATACATTTGGTAGGTCTGTATAATATTGCTAAGGTTTTGAAATCTGAGTTTTTTATAAAAAACTTTTTGTGCTGTGGAGGTATCCCAGTTTTTACTTAAAACCCAAAACAATTACTCCCTTTCCGAACACTTTCAGACATTTGTAAGGCAATGTTATTTTAGCTTTTATCTGGTTTTGAAAGAGAAATCTGAACTGCATCTTTCAGCTTGTGAGTGAATCTGGCCATTAATGAAGATATTCTTTTTTCTAGTTTCAGTATACATTTTTTTTCTGGTACAGCTTATCTAGTTTTAAAATACTGTACCTTTTCATGTACTCTTTTGCAGGTACTTCTTAGGAAGCTAGAGCCGGGAAGCCTTCATACTTGGAGTATTGAACTGGCAGGAAGCATAATGCCTGCTAATATCACACGTGAGACTGTGATTTATAATTTTTATGCCTTTTTGACTTACTGTGCTAGACTAGGAGGTGGATCCAAGTCTAGCTGAAAGACTGCATTACTGGTAAATGTCAATTGAAAAGCCAAAACAGCCTGGCTTTCTTTAGAAACATTATGATATTTCTTGGCTCTAAGATGCAGTGGGAAATTCTAAAACATGGCATGAGTAGAAAGCTTTATAAGATTTAGAAGAATGTGCCTCATCCTGCAGGCAGTAAACTCATTTACAGTAAATGAAGTCCCACTGGCAGAAAGCTGATATTATAGTCTTTTTGCTATAGAGTACCTCCTTGGCAAAAAAATCCTTTCACAGGACAGGGTCCTAGTTAGCCAGGCCCACCACATAAATCAGTGACTTACTCACTCACTCCTCTCTCAACTACACATATTTAACATTAGAAGTTGCAACTACTTTAGTGACAACAGTCATGCTTTATATAAATAGTTTTTATATGTATTTGACATCTCTAGACTAAATCCATGCTGTGAGTAGGGTCAAATTTTCGAATTCTGTATTATTTAAGAGCTGTGCTATGGTTCTGAAGCTCCTTTAAGGGAAATCATATCCATTTGTCAGAACTGAGACTGAGTAAATTAAAAGAGAAAATACAACCAGTTAGCATCTGAGACCAGAAAAGCCTCGGTCTTTCCTGTATCCTTCTCAGGACATATATCATAGTCATATTTTATTGTAAACTCTAAAACTGCTTCAGCTTCACCTTTCTGTCTCCATGACCTAGAGACATTGCAAGTCAGCATCTTGACCTTTCTGTATTTAAAATTCCTAGCGCAAGCTGGAAAGTGACATTTTTCTTCCTTGGTTAATGAACAAGGGGACAGAAAATCTAAGAGACTGTAAACATTATGACTAACAGAAGTAACAGATACATATATGTGTGTGTGTGTATATATATATATACAGCTAGGGAAGAAGAATGCATAGAATGTATTTTCTGTATATTTTGCAGTTGAATTTTGATCCATTTTTTTTCAGTCCTCTGAATAAATACATTGGTTTAGATCATTATCCACTTGGGAGAATGCCATAAAAATATACCACTAGTTGACTTACAGAAAGGAAAATATTACAAATTATAAACTGAGCACAGCTGGGCAATATCCTGGTGGGAGTAATTATTTCAGCATTATGAAAAGCAGGAGATTACAAACCCTGAAATGAAGAAAAGCAATGACCTTTCTTCACCAGAAACGTCTTGCTCAATAAGTCTTGCCTGAGAAATGGGTGATAACACAGATTGATATATCAAGCTGCAAACACCATAATTAATGTGAATGACACTTCTTTAGACTTCAGGGAATCAGCTACTGTTAAAGGTGCTTTGTCCTAAAGGATATGGTAACTGAGATTGGGGCTTTGAATGAATATTTTGCTCAAGGCATCCAACATCACCTTGATAAGTACAATTCCCTCACCATACAGCTTTTCACACAACCTCTTTTATGCTTTTGATCATAGCCATCAGAGACTAGTAGTGGTGCTGAGGGGAATATATCTTATTAACTCAGAAGCTCATCATCTAATATCTCCCAATATGCATTTAAATGGCTTCCTTATCTTTTGCAACAAAGATCTCTATTGTGAATCTTTTTATTTATTTATTTTGTAAATTATTAAGGAGGATAAAGTATAGTGTAATAAGAAAATCATTATAGCCAGTGATGTTGCTAATCTAGTTAAAATAGTGCTACTATAAAACCACCATGTCAAAAGCC
>NW_008582834.1:0-2168 GCF_000691845.1 Merops nubicus | reverse complement strand
CCTGCATACAGAACCATCATTTTCTTTCTGTAGTGTGTGCTTCCATTGATTTATAAACCATCTCAGATTGCCTCCATTGATGTATTCCAGAAAAATTAAGTAGAGATCTGAGTACTAGGCTATTTATGTTGCTTCTCTCTTTTTTTTTTTTTTCCATAACTTCTCCTGCGATATATCTTGAGTAAGAAATAATTAACTTCTAAGTCAGTTACATAAAAATGAAAACGCACCTATGGAAACACACATGAAAATTCTAGATTAACAATGGAAAAGAAAACCTTAATCAAGAGGAAAAATTTGTCTCTGATTCATAGATATAGAAAAATACCAAATGTCTAGAATCTTAAGCAACATTTGGTATGCAATATGCAGTCCTAACAAGGCCTACCAGATAATGACTTTAAACCCTAGGTAATGGTCCAATTCACCTGCTTTTTGTCATTGCCTGAAAGGCTTAATACCAAAATACACCATATCTGCATGCTCCTTGGATAGCCATCCATACCAAGTACCATCTGTTTTGATACAGGAAATTATTTCCAGGCCAGAAATGCACTATAATCCAGACATAGATCAATATAAAGTACTTACAAAGCTTCACAGAAGCTTGTAAAGTTAGTCATGTTGGGGAAAGATACTAGGTTTGTGTGTATGTGTAACAATATAGTAATACGAGCAAGCAATCAAGTGAAAGTGTTGATTTCTAGGCTGTTTTCACCCTGAGTAGTTTTGAAACAAAAGTTCCTGTACCTCAGGAAGGAGTACTAAACATCAGCATCTACCTAGAGTTAGTTCAAACTAGCAGCACTGGCAGTGCTAGTCAAATTACATAGTCTGCATAGCCCATTAATGGGTCATGAGATGAGAAGTGGAGTATGCAATATGTGGCTAGGACTGCTGTAGGATTTTCATATTTTAAAATATAAAACTATTTTTACTGTATGCCACCTTACTCAAAGTTTTTTGACTACTACTGCCAGCAAAGTAGATGGTAGAAATTTTTGGCAATGTTATGCCTTCAATTCCCACTCCCATTTCCAATCTTTCTTTATCACAACCTGATTACAGACAGCTCCCAGGAAGAAGAATGAAGCTGCCAGTGTAAGCTTCAAGGATAGGAACTAGGGAGGAAAGAGATTTCCTGCATTTTGTTCTCAACTAACAAGTAAACAATAAGAATATAAGAAATACAGGAAAAAGAAATCACCAAATTATTTTAACACAAGGCATGGTGCTTGATGCTGAGAGGTGTGAAATCCATTTTATAGTACATCTAGCAACCTTTAGTTCCTCCTTACAGAGTAGTTTGTGTTGTTTATAAAGTATCAGAAGCTTTCTCATTCTGGGTCACAATCTGAAACTCTAGATCTCTGGTGAGATTCGGGCTTCTTCCTACTTTTTTACCTTCTGTACCATGAAGGCTGTCATAAAAATGACAGCCTTCATTTTACTGTAAAATGTGCCTTCCTATCTCCTCTTTCAAGGACCTCCAGTCAATTCATATCGGTATTTAAGCGTCAAGCAAGAAGCAGGGTAGGAGGTACCTTTAGAACAGGAAACTGATCTTACAAACCTTTGAAAAAGGACTGCCCCATATCCCTTGGTTGCTTTTACTTGGGAGAGAGGTAAGCTGGCTTATGTTTCCTAATATCATCATGTAGACTGGAAAGGTAGTGTGTACTACTTGGCCATTGCCTCTTGCCCCTGGGAACTGAGTTTATTCTGCCCCTGACACCAAACAGAGCACTAACAGGGATGGAGTTGGGGAAAGAAAACCAACAGAGGAAGGAAAACCAGTGGAAGAATGGAAATTGGTAGAGGAAAGGACACAGTAGCTTGGAGTCTTTCCACATTGCCTCCTGTTAGTAGGGCTGCTGTTCACAGCTGGGATGGCAAAATAACATCTTCTAGCTTCCTTTCTCAAGGCTGAAGGGGTGTTACGTGAAAGGGAAGAGGGGGGTACGTGGGGGGTAGGGAGAGACAAATTTGGTAAGAGACAAATCCCCTTGCTTTCTAGCCGGTCCTCAGATGTTAGAGGGGCTAGGCGCGGCTGAACTTGTCCCTTAATAGGTTCCAATTATGACCGTGGCTATAGGTCCGATTGCATTCAACAGAAGCCGATGGATTTACAAATAGCACAATTTATTGACACGCAACATACAGGTTCT
>NW_008582833.1:0-6961 GCF_000691845.1 Merops nubicus | reverse complement strand
GGGGCTGCGACTCGCCGCGGGGTACCTCAGCCCGGGCACTGCTCCACTTAGAAGCGGTTAATGATGATGTTTGTGAATAAACAGCTGCCCCAAAGGTGGAGAATGGGAGAATCATGGAGTCACTACGGTTGGAAGGGACCTCTAGGATCAAGTCCAACCTTCACCCCAACATCTCCCTAACCACTAGACCACAAAAGAACAAACCTGGGGGGCTAACAGCCCTTTCCACCTCCCTGGGTCGCTTGGTTTAGGAACAGCACAAAATTCACACGTCCCTGGCTCATTTACTTTACAAACAGCACAAAATTCAGACATCTCCGAGTCACGAGTTTCAGGAACAGCACAAACGCTTAAATTCACAGTAACTGCAGAGGACAAAAGCTCTGAGTGGAAGTGGAACAGTGAGAGCTGAGACCTTGCCACCAGCAGAGGAGCGGGTGGAGGCCTGGCGGGGGTGGCTGAGCTGGGGCAGGACAGGGGGGAGCGGTCGGGGGAGAGGAGTGAGCAGAGGGCAAGAGAAGGAGTCAGAACAGGAACGGGAGGGTCAGCAAAGGAATGACAGAGAACACTGCAAAAGAGGATGAGGAGGACCAAAAGAGGATGAGGAGGACCAAAAGAGGATGAGGAGGACAAAATGGGTCGTGTTGGCAAAGCCGTGTCAACAAGCTTGCTGGCAGTCGGTGCCCAGAGTCCCCAGGGCTGTCAGGCTGGACAGAAAGCAGTTGCCACTGATTTCTCAGCTGTCCGACTATAACAAAATGGAAGGGATGCTTTTTTCTGGCCCCTCTGGCTTCATCCCTCTTTCCACCATCCCAACGATAGAAATGAGTCTCTCATTAAACACCCTGTATCTGGCATACAGCTGTACTGCACCCAGGAACAAGATTATAAAGCCAAGGTACTGCAGAAAATTAATAGTATCACATTCATTTCAGTAAAGGCCAATGTGTTAATCTGTTGTATGAGCATTACTTACTACCCTCTGTAGACCACTTATTTTAAATCATGGGTAGTTTTATGCATATTAGCTTTTATTGTCATAGCAGTTCAGAGGCTCTGGACATGCAGCTTCCATTCACTGCAATGACATTTGAAAAAAAAAATCTCAACAGTGGCTTCCACTGTACGAGCACGTACACTGTGTCATTATTCTTACACTGCCAGGCAGCCTAAATGAATTTTAATGGCTTTGGAGTACCACAGGCTTTGTCACGCCTTTGAAATTCCTCATGTTTAGATTCCTGACGGGGGAGAAAAAGTCTGTCAAATGCTATTCGGTTGTTACTTTTTAGTAGTATGATTTTCCATATGAATATCCGAGTGCCAACCAAGAGTGGGGCCCCGTGGGACAAAGCAGAGTGGTGCCAGCTTGGAGAGCTCCCCTCTGCCAGGTCGGGACAGACCAGAGGGTGGGGACGAGAGCTGTGCCCCCGACCAGAGGTAACAGGACAGTGATCTACAAGCATTCTGTTAGCTCCAATTATTTTTTAATTTTTAAGTGGATATTCTCATTGGTCCTCAAGGGGAAATGAGTCTCCAACATGAGATAATTATCTCTGGATAAATCTGGGAAAGGAGACAGACAAAGACACCTGGACATAACAAATGTTTGATTAAATACAGCCTCTCATAACCCTTTTAAATGGATGTGATTTAAACAGACAATGAAGAGCAGTCAGGAGTGACTGTTCCCATGGGAAGGACAGAGAACAGCCCAAAACAGCCCCCACAACAAACTGCTCCCCCTCCATTTGTCTCACCTATTCCTTTTCTCCCCCGAGGTTGCACACACATTGCAATACAACTGAGGTGATTTGGAGACACACAATATTCTCTGTGGCACATTGTTGATGAGACGTTCAGGCACATCACCCCAATTCAGACAGAGACTGCTGTTTGTGGGTATTTATTTAATTTGCCATCGGATGCTGCAGGGACAGATTCCAAACCTGCTCAATGTCTGTATGCTGAGACACCCATCGACATGACTGGCAGATTTATTGTTCCTCTCCCTTTGGTTTTGACCCTTAGATTTAGGTCAAGTTCCTGCAGCTCTATCAGCTATCTAATGAAAGGTTTTGTTTCTCCCTTACCCCTTATTCTCATAGAGTATCTAACTGCTACTGCTACCAACTTGTTTTTAAACACCTTGTACGTTGCATACTCTGCTGTAAGTCACATTTATACAGATAAATAGCAATCCTCAGCCTTCAGGCCTTGCTTTACCTCAGTGACTCTCAAGTACTGAATTCACACTGCTGATGTTCACCTGCCAGCCCAGCCAAGAGGATTCTGCAGGTTTGCTGTGGCATTGCTTTACTTTCACTTGCAGTAAGACCCAAAGGAAGTCTTCCTGCTCAAAGCAGCCTTTGGAAGTCTTGACAACTAATCTGAATGCTCTGCAGGCAGAATAGGTGCTGGGAAAGGATTTAGGTTAGTAAAAGAAGTGGGTAAGGCCTCCTTCTGAGCTGTGACATTAAAAAAAATAAATTGTCTTATGAAGTGATATATAAACTCTCTAGCCCAGGGTCATAACCTCTAGGTTTTAGGACTTATAAGAAAACTCTTGCTAGGGAAACTCTTGCTCACATACCTGCTGAGTGGATGTATTATTCCCCCAAGACAGGGCTCACCACTTTTCAGTCCTGGTTACAAAGTGCACGTCACACATTTCATTTTAGTCCCATCCAAGATTAATTTTCCTCAGAATCTATGTATCAACGTGTCAGCTTTGGATAAATGATCTTACAAGACACATGTGAGGTGTGTGCAGCTGATTCTCAAGGTCAGGTTGTTGCCATTTCAGACTGTAAAGCAACTGTCTTCTAACTCCCAGCAGTGAGGCAGAGGTCCAGATCACACGTTCAGTGTGTAGTTTGAATTCTGCCCAGGCCCCCTAAGGCTGACACGTGTGATGCAAGGAAACATCTTGACCAGTACTTAGCACCAGTATTAACAAGTCACCACAGATTTATCCGTCTCTTTCTGTGGAACTTACTCTTCATTCATGACATTCTTGCTGTAACTCTTTGAAATACTGGGGTAAACTACTCACTGAGAATTGTATTTGCTTCCAGAAATATGGAGTTATGTGTCTCTTTTAAGAATACATTCATTATGGATTTGAACATTACTACTGTAAACAAGCACCTGCCTTGTCTTATTCCTTTAGCTTCAAAGGATTTGTCTATCATACCTGCCAAGACACAGAGTTATTCAGAACAAATCTCCATTTACATAATATTTATAAAATATTTTAAAAGTGAAATAATCTCATCCTCCTCTCCAGATGTGTTCAGATGAAGACAGTGAACTTCCTCCGTCCCCTGCAGCACGTGTGAGTCACTCTCCAGTGTGGTATGTGTTTGTGTTTGCCCTGCCATGGAAACTCCATTTGCTCTCTGTGCAGTAACACAGATTACAGTGAAAGGGCCATTGATATGAGCATAGACAGTGACTTCACATTCACCACCAAAAACTGACTCCAAGCACCCTGTGTGTTCATTTTCCCTTGGAAAAAAAAAGCCGGATGGCAAGTGACCAATGAGCAGCAAGTCTCTGGGGCAGCAGCATCTTCTTTGTTGCTTCAGTAATTGGCAAAGTCCAGGATTTCTGTCCAGCAAGCCCAGTGTGAGGAGTGGTTATAAATAATAATGATGGTGATGGGGTCTTACAGTGCCCTCCTGTCAATGCCCTCCTGCTGAATGGGTGGTTCCTTGTCAGGCATGTCCTTCAGAAGGATCTGGAAAACTCCAAAATCTTCACATGAATTATATTGGGAGGGGGCGGCCATGCAAATGCAGGTGCAGATGCAGGTACAGCTACAAATAAAGCATCACCAGGATATGAGCTCAGAGAAGTTATTTCCAGTATATCAGTGAGAAGTGCCAGTAGTTTGCTTCTGTATTTTCCCTCCAGATAAATAAATATCAGCCCATTTTAATCTCAGATGCGCTTTTATACCATGGCTTGCTAGATTATTTTTCAACTACTATGAACAGGATCTAGGTCATGAAAACGCAGCCAGCCGAGATGTAATCCAATATTCTTTAGCACAAGACAGCACAGGGAATGCACAAGGATTTCCCTACCCTGGTACTTATTCCTGGCACTCCAGTGCAAGCAGAGGAATGTCAGAAGCTGGAATTTGGCTGGAGCACAGTTAAAAGTTTCACTTTTGAGACAGAGGCATGTCAGGAACTTCAAAGGCCACAAATGCAGAGACAGCATACAATAAATTAGTCTTAATGGAAGCAATGGTCACATTTTCAGGGGTAATTTGTCTCTTTATGCACAAATATAAAACCAGAATTTCTGACATTATATTCTTACCTGTTTTGGCTGTGTGTTTATGCCCCAGTGGATTTAAGCAAAGATGGGTGCAATTCAGGTCATGCTGCAGCTTAAGTGGGAAGAAATTCTGAAAGGTTTGCCTTCAGTATGCCAGAAAGCAAAAATGGAAGAAAATTGAGCTATAACCATGCATGTTAGTTCAGCAAAGAACAGTCACGTGAAAGCCCTGAGCACCAGATCAATGAACTGAAAGACAAGAAATGAGATAAGCCTTCAGCTGTGAGGGATGGATGCTCTCGGATGGGGAGGAACGAGGCGGTTCGTGCAAGTGGAATACACCGCTCTGAAGTCTCTTCTTTGCCCAAGGATCTCAGCTTTTCATTTAAGCCTGAAATAAGCCATGTAGTCTTCTGCTTGAGGGTGTTTTATTCTCAGCTCTGTATTTTCTTGGAGACCTGATTTTCCACTGCACTGCACCATCTGCTCATGGTTTGCACCACGACAGAGTGGAAGCAGTGCAGGGCCCGGCGTGAAGCGTCGACGCTGCTTTGAAACGCTCGCCTACACGGAAGAGAAAAATGTTTCTCAGTAGGGAAATCCTAATGAGAAAATATTTCAGATTTCTCTCTTCTCTTTCAAGTTCTGAGGAGTCTGGAGCACATGAATATTCTGGTCTTTATTTTATGCTCATGAACCCCTTTATCAGCCTCGTGGGACATGAGCAGCCCCAGAGGCTGAAGAATGGATCAAAAAGATGACCTTAAACAGAAGCCAAGCAGAGGCTAAAAACTCTTCCTGTTCATCCACCAACAGATCACACAGTTCAGTGTCTTGCAAGTGTTCCAGGAGCTTTCTGGAACACAGCATCTGCCAATTGCCATGTCCATGAGCAGCTGGCCTCCTGAATGCTAGGTGTCCTGGAAAATATAATAATTGTTCAGCTGAGATTTGATGCTTCAGATAACTGTGTGTATCTTTTGCATCTCTTCTGTATTGGAATAGTCAAAGCACTGTGAAAAGCATCAGTTAAAAACAGTTCAGTGGTATCATATTAAAAACAATATGTTATTGTAAAGAAAACGTTGGGGTGAGCATCCTGTGCCTGGGATAATCCCTGGTCTGATTTCATGCAGGTTGTCAAGACGCCAGAGCCACAGTGCTCACCAGCAGTGTGCTTTGCCCAGCCACGGTAACCCCGGGAGAACAGAAGTCATTCCCTTTTGATGACTATTTCCTACCAAATGTAGAAGAATACCTAAAATTACTGTTGTTAAACCTGGCTCAGATAAATGAAGCTCACAGTGTGTCTTCAGCTCAAAGCAGCTGACCCGAGGGTCATGTATGACACGTGTGAAGAGAAAATGCCATCATGTTTTGGCTTTGGTGCCCTGCCACAAGCAAGAAGTAGAGTCTACATGTAACTTGACAGAACTGAAACAATACAGTAAAATATAAAAACACAGTACCAGTAGCAGAAAAGAAATAAAGGTCTTGAGCCACCCAAGCAACAGAGAAACCTGGACTCCGAGACTGTGGCTCTTGTTGAACACGGGCCCTTGTCTGGGGCACAGGAGGCGGGAAGGGGAGCTGGGCCGTTCCCCACACCATTCATAACTGGCAGAGGCAGGCAGCTCAGCTTGTGCTCTCCACGTGGTGCCATCTCTTTGATTTTTGTACCCCTGCCTGGCCGTTCAGACCTGCCACATGACACTTGATATGCTCGGGTGGGCTGGGGATGCACACCCCCGGCCCAGGGCTGTGGGGAACGACCAGCTGGCCAACCAATCCAGCCAGATTTCAAGAAAAAAATTAGCTGGGCTACTTGGCTTAGATTTTAAGACAGACTCAAGACTGGCAGGTATCCCACTCACACCATGGCACACTCCATTGGAAGTGATTAACTTTTTGATGAGGTCATTTAATACATTAATATGTTTACTGCCCCACATTCTACAGACCCTTGAAGAGAGATGCACTTTTCATGCTCCCTTAAGAGACAGGAGATGGAAACCCTGAAATGAGGAAAGAGACAGGAAATCTGACCAGTAACAAAAAAGATGCTGGAAGGCTCTAGAGTGTTTCCAAAACATGCATGAAAGGGCAGACCACAAATGTCTTATTTAAATTGGATTTTGACAGAAAGATCAGCTTTCAAAACAACCAAGGTGGATTTCTACTAACAAACAAAATCCTATCACCAACTATAAAAAACTGTTTTCCTTCTGAACACACACACCTGGAAAGGCAAAGCTTTTAGCCAGTCGCTGTCAATAATCCAGTCTGTGGGAAAAAGCAAGTAACGATGTTTTTCATCCCCAATTTCAAACCACCAAGTAGTATTTATCTTCCTACCAAGTTCTTTACTGTTGCAGAACGATTCAGACAGCCCTTGCTAGCCCATTACAGGGGACTCACCACTGATCAGCTAGCACCACATTTTGCACGTAAGCTGAGAATAACACAGGCAGGTACACACGAGAGCCGCTAAGAGTTCAGAGGCGGGGCGGTTCTGAAGCTCCAGCCACTTCTCCCTGGCTCGGGTGCCCATGTTTGACCCCCTGGGCGGGAAGCAGCACAGGGCTGCGGTGCGGGGCTGTCCCTGCCCCGGGCCTGAGCCGCCCCCCGAGCAGCCCTCGCCCCGCAGCACAAACCCTCGCTACCCCTGCCC
>NW_008582832.1:0-16949 GCF_000691845.1 Merops nubicus | reverse complement strand
GTGCTCCAAGAGGTGAGCTGTGCGGAGGACGGGTCTGGTGCCGCCAGATTTCAACCTTCCTGCTGCCTGTCCAGCCTCCTCTTGGTGCTCCGGGGTTAAACTCCATCCACGTGCACTACTTGAATGAGATAATTGCTCTGGACCTCAGGGGAAGATGAAGTAAATGCTGCATGGAGAGGAGGCAACAGGCTGTGTAGCTGCTTCCCCTGACAGAGTTCACTTCTCATGTTAGCAACAACAGGTTTATGTCTCTAAGGTTAAGGACGTGGTGAGCTTTAGGGTTATATATTTGGGAAGGCAGAAAGTGGTAGCCTGGGTAATTAATTTTAGTTTTAGGAGGTGGAGTCAGATTAAGGTGAGGGAAGCGATGTGATTTGCTCATAGCAAATCTGGGATTAAAACGTCTTGTTGGAGGAGGTGACTGTGCTAAGGCGTTAGTAAGGACTGGCATCTGCTTTAGGGAGAGGGAAAGGATGAAGGGAAGAGGAGAGCAGCCTCCACTTTTATTTCCTACCAATATACTCTTTTCTTATTTCCCTCCCTTCCAGTTGAGTAGGCATGTTAGGTAAACTCTTAAAACTGGGATTATAGTCTGGGTTATTAACATGCTCTGAGAAAAGGATGACAACCTTAATTCAGGACTGTTTTTACTTAAGATCCCTGAGCAATGGAAATTTAGGACTCTAATTGTAGCACATGCATTAATCACCTTATTAGAAGTACCACGTGTAAAAGATGTATGCACTTGTAAATCTGAGTTGCTACACATTGCACTAAGTTTTCAAGAGATATTCAGAAAAATATTGTAGACAAAATAAAAAAAAATACAGTAGAACAACAAAGGAAAAAATATAATTAGGAGAACTTTTTTGTCTTGTAGTTGGTTACATCATCACACAACATCAATAACTGAATCTTTACATTTTTTACTTTAAGTAAATCACCAGAACATTTGCAGGTGTTATGTTTGTCATGTTTTTGAATGTAGTGTTAAAATTTGACAGCAGAAATTAATTACCCATAATAACATTATTTAAGCATCAGTATGTTGTAATTAGAATTGCTTGGAAAAAGTAAAAGTTCTTTGAGTGTTGCTTAGGTTGGTTGGGGTTTTTTTGCTGTTGTTGTTAGAATATGAACCAGCTTTTTGATTGTTAAAATATTTTAACACACTTTAAAGGCTTGTTTTGCTAAATATGCATATGCTGGCTTTGATTTGAGCAATTCCAAAAGAAGGGTTTGTTTTATAAAGGAACTGGAATATAGATGACTCATGCATGAAAAATGGGCAGCTTCATCCATGCAAGGAATATTGTTTATACAACTACTTGAAATATCTCATTTTGCTAATGAAGACTGAAGGGGAAAAGCTGTAACCGAATTTCAGGCTGCAGAAGCATCACTTGGTTTGTTTGTTTAAAAGAATGGAGATAGTAATTCTTCCCAGTCTGACACTGAAATAGTAAGCTTCTCACTTCCCGTGGTAACGAGGCTCAAAGTAGCTCTTTAGGTGTATTTGCAAAACGGGTCTCCTCTGCCGTGCCAAAAATTTCCCCATATACTCCCTCCATACCCTGGGAAGATGTAGTTTCAATGAAGTTACTGAAACTAACTTCACTTCTTGTCTTTTGAACTCTTGGGCTATTATTGGTGGTTCTGTGCAGGTTCACAACAAAAGGCTTATCAGTCACAGACAAATCAAAATAATGAGTGAAGTGTTCCTAGTTATACATTCCTCAAGAAAGTCAGAGGTGGTCTTTTATTGTTGAGTGAGGCGAATGTGAGTAGGATTTACACTAATTTTCTGTGCCTTAAATCCACATTTTTGCAGATTTAGCCTATCAATGTCTGGCTTAATAACAGAGGATAGATGTATATTATAAAAAAATCACTGTGGCAAATGTGACAATCATTGAAGACTGACCAGAAGTTATGTGTGTCTCTCTCTTCCTAAATACAACCATGCAAAAGGGAGTGACTCATTTAAAGGCCTGCAAGGACTTACCATCTGGATTTCCAAAAGTTAAATTAACTAAGCAGGGAATAAAAGAGAATTATTAAGCACTCTAAGACCGTTACAATGGATTCCCAAATGAAAAAAAGCCAACTGGGAAAAGGTACTGTTTCCTAAAAGATGTCCCATAACTTGCTTTCTGCTTCTCTGTGTGATTTCAAGAGGAACAGATAAAATTTATACAGATACATCTGGTTAGAAATATGGCTAAAGAGCCAGATTCTGTCTGTTAGTGCCCAGTAAAAAGAGCCAATGATCATGAAGTAAATATGGGAAATTTCACTTAAACATGATATTTTTTTCATTGTAAAGGTAATTCAGCCCTGGAGGAGATTGCCCAAAGAGGCTGTGGAGTCCCCATCCTTGGAAATATCCAAAACCTGAATTGAAACAGGCCTGGACCACCTCCCCTAACTGACCTTGCTTTGAGCTGGGGACTGGACTAGGCAATTTCTAGAGGTGCTCCCAACCTCAGACATTCTGTCATTCTGTGAAATAGACTTTTGTGTGGAATAACTTTAATGATATCAGATAAATAGGAATAAAAAATAAGAACACTCAACACAGTAAATTGTCAATAGAATTGAGAAGTTGAAAAAATTAAAAATATACAACAAAAGTTTTAAGGCCTAAGTGTCAGAAATCCGTTCTGAGACCTCAGCAGGTGCTCCATCTGGTTCTATATTAGTTTGCAAATCTGGACTTTGGCTCCTTGATCACTTAGCTTATTTTGAAAACTGTGCTTCAAAACTGCCTGTTTTCCCAGAGTTTCATGGGAATTGAGCTTCACAATGAAATTCTACTCTAAACTACAGTGCACATTTTTCAGGCATGCTCTAATGGCTTGGTGTGCTGCCCACAAGCATAAACTGCTACTTGATCCAGCCCTAACTGACAAAAAGCATTTCTCCCCATGCTACTTTATCAGCTGGTGTTGTGACACTTCGAATGATTAGCTGATGACTCTGGGCTTTGTAATTTGTTCAGAAGAGCTTTTACAGCCACAAGCTCAGCCAGACTGGTCAGGTGTATTGTATTTCAACATTTTCTTCTAGACGTGTTTTCTCAGAAGATAACAAACTGACTCCCTAATTTCATTTCCCATTAAAACCTCAATTATGTCCACTCAGCACATTAATAACTCTTGTAATTACAGAGTTACAAAGTGAGAGGGTGGTTTCCCATGTACAGTTACGTCTTTGTGTGGCTGAGCAAGAGCTCTGTGCAGTGATGTAATGGATTCAAGGTTCAAAGTATTTATACTGACTGGAGAACAACTTCTGACATTTTTTAGGTGCTTAGAATTATAACACTTGAATGCCATGGGGTATATACTCATCAGCAGTGTCAGTATGAGCAAATTCACACCTTAAACATGAACATTTTAGATATATTTTATTGTCTAATTCACATTCCCAGTGGAGGGAGGTCTGTCATCCATGGGCAGGCATGTCCTCAGGGAGTGCCTTTGTCAAATGGTGCAGGTGTGCTCCTGCCCCTCATCCCTGGTGAAATGTGGGCAGACAGTGTCTGCACCATAGGGCCTAGACAGCCTGGGAACTGCTGCCTTGTTTTCCCTCCCACATCTTTTAGACCTTCCAAGCTCACAGCCAGTTTCTTGGCCTGTTTTCTGAAGGAAGGACCTTACCTAGTGGACACATTAAAATCAGTTGTGTACAAGCCACTGAGACCAGCAGATACCATTTGTTTCCTGGTTTCCAAGTCCATAGCCCATGACTGATCACCACTTTCTGTTCAGCTAGGCTAGTGTGAGCATGAATTAAATTATTAGTTATTTCTAAAATGCACCAGCAAGCTGAACTGGGTTATCAAGTACAATTCGATGCCAGTGAAAGCAAAATTCCACGTTTGAACACACTGGCACTGTTTTTCACAGAGAAGTTAGCCTTCATGCTGTGCCATTTCCACAAGCCAAATCAGTGGCAGGGAAGTAGGATGACGTGGGAAATCAGAAAACGTGGGAAGTTGCTGGGTGCACTGATTTAGTGAGAACTGTGCATCAGTGCTCACAGAGAGCACTTTTATCAGAGTCAGTGTAGCACCCAGAGCAAGGGTCACTGCTGAGGGACCCCGGGGCTGCTTCTCGGCTTGCTGCTTAGATTGCAGGTCAGGGCCACATCCACCGAGGTCAGTGCTGTCACATCAGTGGAAAGATAGCCTGAGAGGATAGTCAGAGGTGAAAGGACTTGTCAGACCCATGTGAATGGTCCTGTGCTTAGTCCACTGACTTGTTTGTGCTCTCCAGTATGACTGCCTTTACCACGTCTAAGTACAGATGCTGAGACAACAGTCTTCACTTTTGCAGAAATAATTGGCTCTGAATAAATCACAAAACTTGATGACAGCTTTGGATATACTGAGTTTTATTTTTACTTGCACTTTGGAAATAACATCTGTACCATCTAGTAATAAATATTGAAAGGAAAAGATAGATACTCAGGATAATGGCTGAAGGAACAACCAGCCACATTTTCATTGTGTAGCATGCAGCTAAATTTAATTTCTGATTCAGATCACTAGTCAATGATGTTAATAAACAAGCATCTACTTAACTGTATTATATGGCTACTGCCATTATTTTAAATAATATGGTTAATTTTTATTTTCCATAAAACCGCTAATGGTTTCTGGCAAGAACAGGACAATATTGTTCTTTCCCAGAACAGGTCTTTATCCCTGAGTTTGATGAAGTTTTGAATGTACCATAGGATGAAATGTATTGCATAGTTTGATCAAATTGGTTTCAACTAAGGTATAAATCAGGGAATGGAAAAACTTAAGTGGAAATTGTATACGGACTGAAGGAGAAGGAATTAAGACTTGTGAGGAGCTGAGGTCATTTGGTTTGCTCAGCTTGGAGAAGAGAAAAGGCTGAGGGGTGACCTCGTTGCTGTCTTCAGCTTCTTCAGGGAGGCCAGTGGAGGGGGAGCTATTGATATCCTCTTTCTGGTGACCAGTGAGGGGACAAGAGGAAATGGAATGAAACTGCATCAAGGAAAGTTCAGATTGGACACTAGGGCCCTCTTCACTTAGAGGGTGTTCATTCACTGCAACAGGCTCTCCAGGGAAGCTGTCACAGCACCAAGCTTGGAGTACCTGGATTACACTCTTACTTGTATGGTTCAGTTTTAGGTAATCCTGCGAGATGCAGGGAGTTGGACTCAATGATCCTTTTGGGTCCCTTCCAATCTGAGGTAATCTATGATTTTAAGAAAAAAAAAAAATTTACCATAATCTGCAGAATAGAGTCAAGAGTGTTCTGTAAAAGCTGGCAGTATGAATTTTCTTTCATACCACTGCAAGAGGAAAACTATATTCTGAGACCACAGTAGGTGTGTGCATGCCTCACTGAATTGAACATAATATAGTGAATTTCACAGTTCAGGGTGAGGTACTAAAATTCAAGGTCCAACTTGTTATTGACGTATGACCAGCTTTCTTCATGTTTTAGGTATTTCACAGTAGAATGAGGATGTTTAATTACAGACAAGAAAATGTGGTTTGACCTTCACATGGATGTAAAAAATTCTTTTGACGTTTGCATAGTGAAAGAAGCTGACTACACTGACAGCTGCAGTTTTCTGTTCCCAGCTTCTCATAACAGAAGCTGTACAGTTTGTTCGTGCTGTGTGCCAATGCTCTGTCCTTCCTGTAAGCCATTACATTCTAATTATCAAATTACTCTATTACAGGATACAAGTCAGAAAGTCTAGAAAAAATAAGGGGGTTTATGACATCAAATCAAGTCATTATTGATTTTAACGTATTTGTAAAGGAAATATTTAGTGAAGAAGAGTTGCATCACACAATTTTTTTCAATAGGGCTACATAAGAAAGCGATTTTGCAGTTAATAATATAATTGCCCATATTTATTTCCTTTTTTATTTAGTAGTAATAGAAGATATTTAGACTCCTCTGGAACCACTGGTGTTTGAGTAAGCATGTAGTATGCTTGCTCAGTGAAACATTTTTCATTCGTTCACTCAAAGTTGAACCCAAAGGAGGGTCAGCCAGGCAGTTATGTTTATACATGTAGATAAACTTACTGCCATGAACAGTCTTGTCGTGTGAACGGTTGCTGCCCTTGAGAAGAGTGGCACAGCTCTCGCTGACTTCTGTAGTAGCAGCTTTTACCTGCTGAATCCAACTCAATTATTGTGTGAACAGTTTGGTGAAAACAAAAGAGTGGCTCTACAGTGGATGGCAGTGGAGTGCACTTGAAGTCTGTGTTTGTTGGCTTAGGGTCTGCCCTGTCTGTGGTGTCTGAATGAAGTATTTGCATGGGTGCAGGTGGGTTTCAGTATCATGGAAACACTTGGTCTGCAAGAAACTTACTCTAAAACCACCTGTGTCCTTAGCAAGACTGTGAAGAAGGAACACCAGGCTGAGAGCTGAGAATATGACAGCCTATATATTGGGATTTAATTGGCAAACTGAGCACCCATCAAGCCACAGGGTTCAGGTTGCTCCCCTTCACATTTCTCTGTCAGTTTGCACTGTAAGAGGATATATATCAACTTTCTAACTGTGCTCATGTCCTTAGATTAAAAACGTCTCACAATTTTTACTCTAATTCAAGTTCTTATTAAAAGAGAAAGAAGGTCTTTACATGGATGTTACAGGTAGTTATGGCCAATGTGCTATTTCTAGGTGGAAGCTGATAGAAGTGGTAATAATTTCTGTTTTTCAGCAGACACTCCCCTCTCAAAGACACAGACTGGAATCTAAGTCCCACTGTGTGAACTTGCATGTCTTAAAGAAATTAGTGAAAAGGGAATTCTCTTTAAAGTCTATGGCACTAACCATGAGGTTAGCAGCAAATCCTGCCCAGTGTGTCGTCTAAAGCTTGGTTTTGTTGGTCATCTGCAAGGCAAGCAGTATAGGCTTATTTTTACATCTTTGGTCAGGCCACGGATAAAGTCCATGAAATATGACTTGGCTAATAATTCTATTTCCTATTCATTGCCTCATGAGGAAGGCAGCCCTTTTGACCAATCAAGCCTGTAAACTCTTTAACACACATTAATCAGTGGAATATAACTTTTTCTTGCTACCTATGGGATTTGTGTGCACCGAATAATGTGGGGAATGCACATGATTCTGCCAGAGATTTCCTTTCCAGTGTGAGTCTTCTAATGAAAAAGTGGACAATTGGACCAATGGCTCCTACTTTTTTTTGATGACATGACTGTGGAGTACCAAATGCCTGTTGACAAATAGGATTAAAATGTCACATGCATTGATTGACACAGCAGATTTATATGTTTTGTGAAAAATAAAATTAACTCCCAGGTGGGCAGGGCTTTACAGTGAGCAGCACTGAAAATACTGCTGGCTGCACTCACTGGGTCTGCTCCATAGCCCACCAATATTGATGACTGTGGTCAGCCCCTGTGCTCTTCCCTCTGTTTTTTTTGATGTGTTAAACTTATGGGTTTACGTGTAGTTTCTGTCTCACTGTATTAGGATCCAGAGAATTTGAGATAAAATATACTGAAATGAAAAATTATTTTAATTGTTAATTTCACAGGGGAATTCAGGAAGCACTATAGGAGATTCAGGTCTTCTTCAGATGACAGTACCTTGAAGAGATTCCTGGAGCCAAGGATGAAAGAATGCAACAGGGATCACTTCTCTGTTACAAAGCTATTCATTAATTGTGCTGAGTTCCTGAAATAGTACATGCAAAGGCATTTAAATAATCTTTTCTTCCATTTCTCATCCTGTGTGTTGCCAAGGGTAAAACTTTTATACCCTCTAGCATAATTTTATTGTCCTCTAAGATCTTTGCACAGTGCCTTCCCATGCCTTCGTGAAAAGAGAAACACTTTGTTAAGGTGAGAAAACCATTTTAAAACACAGAGATAGTGTTCTTCCCATGAAATGTAAAACATCATGCTAAATGTCTCTTACAAAGGGCACTGGCTGCTCTTACAGGTTAAGCCAAGGGGATGCTCAATGGGATCAAAGAAAGGAGTCAGCAAGGAAGGAGAATGATGCTGTTTGTCCAAATATTGTTCTGGAGCCTTGGCTTAGAGCCAGAGACCTGTGAGAATCCTACAGGTGGAGGCTGCCACAGAGACACTGGATACTGCTGAGATGCACCTAATGCAGGTGCTGCAATTTGTTTTGGTGCATAACCATACATTCTGAAGTAAGAAAAGGATTAGGGCTTGCAGCCCTCCTCAAATATTGTCCTCCATCCAAAACTGTGCTTTTCTCCTGCCACAATGGAATCTAGTATCTGGTCTAACATGACCTTAATTACTATTTAATGATGACATCTAATTAATTTTTGCTAATTAATTATTCTCTGCATGGTGGATTAATTTAGGAACACATGAAAAAGGGCAGTTTTAAAGATCACCTTAGATTCATCCTGTAGAAATAAAACTATGTTCAGAAAGCTGCTATTAACTTGACTTGAATATAAGTCTTGGTCACCAGAGGGAGGTACACCATAACTTACTACATTTCTCAAGCGAGTATACAGTCAGATGTAGTCTTCCACATAAAATATGAGATACCTACCAGATATGATTGTTTTGTATTGATATGCATAGTTAAAGTCTCTTAACTACCCACCATACATGTAATATTAAGCACTCAGGACTACCAAAAAGCGTTTTTGGGTCTGAGAGAAAAAGGAACACTTGTTCCTGTGGACTTTACTTTAATCAGCATTAGGTTAGGAAACCCTAAGCCAGAGTCTGTGCACATTGCAAACATCCAAGGACAGCATGAGGAATGGAGGGTCCTTGAGGAGTGATGTGGAGATGCATGTAAAGAGCCAGGCTGGGAAAAGAGCGCTCTGATTCCTGCAGGAACATTACCTTGCCCCTTCCCAGCCCTGCTCCTGTGTTTGGAGCCAATCTAGTGCTTAAGCATAGGTATCAGCCCACAACCAGCCTTTTTGCAAAAGATTGCTGTGATGGAAAGAAGGCCACTGAAATTTCTGTGTTCTTTTTAATACCCTCTTGACCTACAGAAGGGAAATGTAATTACCCATGGAAGACCAGCTGCCCCTTGCCCACCCTGTCACTGCAATCCATGTGCAGCTCTGGCTCACACGGTCTGCCATCAGGTTTACATGACCAGCCATGCCAAAAGCTTTTGCAAAGCTCACCAGTGAACTTTACAGCCCCTTGTTTGGGCTATCTGAGAGGGGAGAACACCTGCCGAAGACTCTTTAGTCTCTCTCAAGAGGCATGCTGTGGTTTCTGTGTTTTGTGGCACAGGTTTCTGCTGATAAGCTGAAACATCAAGTTTCATCTGCTTTTTATGAAGACAGGCAGATGAAACTATGCAAATTAAGTCAGGCATACACATTTTAAAACTGGTTTTAATGCTTACTTATAAAATGTTTCAGATACAGCTAATGGCTGCTTCTGAATTCAGGAGGACACTTCCAGAGAACAGCTGATCTTCCACTGGGGACCCTGGAGCTTCCTGCTCCTCAGGCAGGGCCTGGTTTGCAGCTCCCAGTGTACATGAGGATTGAGGGATGGGGCTGGAAAGCAGAGGATTGAGGCATCACATTGGAAAGGAGTGGATAGACCAGTGAGTTTGGAAAGGAGAAGATCGAGGGAAGGGTCTGGAAAGGAGAGGCCACCTTTGATGGATACAATTTTTGCTGTGGCTGACACTGAATACATTAAACTGTACCCTGTGCAAAGAGTTGTAAACTATTTCAGTTCCGGTTTATTCCAGTGTGATATGAAAACGGTAAGAGCATGATATTGTGCAAAAAAATACTGGAAAATACTGGAAAACGGAGCTCCTCTACAAAAATCTATTCCTTAGGCAGACATTCTTATTTATTCCAGTGTGATTTCTTTTAGGTACCTTACATACCAATTTTTTAACATGGTAGTGTCACTTCAAATTTTAAGTTCATGAGGAAAGAACCCTCCAATAAAGCCTGAAGTGTTTTCTATTGATTAAATAGTGGTCTTTGTATGTGCAGGGCTGTTTATCTGTAGAAATGTACCTAATGCATACAGAAGACAGTCTCTGGCAGTGTAGTTTAGTTTGTTTTCATCCTGGAGGTGGCAAAATTCAGACTGATCTACTCTGCCATGAAGCCTTGAGCTGCCTCCATTCAGATACACCAGAAAATAACTAGGCATATTTCTATTTCTATTTGCTGGGGGCTACAGCAGCCATTCCTGTACGTGTTGCACTTTATCATACCTATGGAACAGATATAACTATGCAAATAGATGTGACTGGCACAGGAACTGACTGAGAATAAATAAACTCAGACACCCTCTGAACTATTATCGTTAAGTCCATTACCATTATTTATATAGACCTGAATGATGGCACTTGTAAAATGTATTGTGTGTGTGTCTGGTCTGCTGAAGTGGTTTAGGACTCACAAATCATTAAGGCAATAAAGCACGAGTTCATACTTCTAGTTCAAACAGTGAAGGCATTTTTTTGAAAGATCTTTTGCAGCTGAATCTAGATTAAATGGATCTGAAAAGCAGGTGGAGCAATTTTATAGAGTGGCACGTGTTTGAGTAATGACCAGTAAGGAGCTACTTGCACTGCCCCGTTCAAAATGTAGAAAACTGAGTTCCACTCGGAGGGAAAAAAAAAAAAGTTAAATAAGAGTAATATCTGTTTGTGTAGAAGTGTTATGGACACTTTAGTTTGTTTCAAAAAAAACCCTATTTTTTTCTTCCTTGGCCCATATTGAGGTGCACCTTTTTGTATGGTACTGTGTACCTGTGTAGAATTTAAAGTTCAGTGTTCTCTTTGCCTTTGCTACTATTTAGTTCAAAATAAACATGTGCCAATTTATTTGCTAGACTTTGGTGGATTTGTGCAGGATTATTTAGGATATAAATTGTTGCTCAAACGACTTCAATAATCCATACCTTAATATGGTTGTGTGAAGCTCCTGCATATATACTACAATGGAGAATAAATAATATCTAATGAACTTGTCAGAAAATAAGGAAAATTGAGGAAATGATGGGTTTTCTTATTTTTTTTGCATTTGATAGGAAGAAACTGAAACATAACATTTTATATCAAGCTTTTTTCTCCCATCTTTTTAATAGGAAAAAGATACTTGCCATTTCTTTTTCAAAAGGTTTCAGCCATGCCTCAGATCTCTGTAGTCTGGGGACCTAGGGAGACATTATCAAGTCCACACCGAATTCTGCCATATATTGTCATTACTTACACAGCCATTCAAGACATCTCTACAAAACACAAACCCACTTCCCCATCTACAGCAGGGAGGATGGTGTTTCCTAACAATCAGCTTCTTGATCACCAGAATGTGGAGAGCTGCGAACCCACAATTAATAGCCTTGCACAGTCTTAAATGTGGGTAATGGTTTAGTCATTGCCACTGTGTATCCATAGCTGAGAGAATAAAGGTCTAATTCCTAAGAATTAGGATAAGGGTAAATGCTTCTGCCCTGTAGAAGAGGAAGTGTGCTTACGTTGTGTGGAGGCTCCTCATAGCAGGTTTTGGGTGGGTTTTTTAGGTTTTAGAAAGACATTTTTAACATCTGACCTTTAATTTGTTAGCTGAGAGTTCTTGGAAGAAAGGATTAGAAGTGAAATTTATGGTTTTTCTGTTCATGGTGTATCTAAATACATGCACCCATTAAATAATGAAAAAGATATCTCTGGAAATCAAAAATACGATGAGTCTTTGAAGAACTGGAGTTGTTTTTTTCTATGCATATATACACAAAGCTATTTCATGAGAAATATCAAGAAAACATTTATAAAACTTATTGTGTACTTATCTGTTTGAGCTGAAGCTGAATGATGTAGTTTGGCTTCTAAATCCTGGAAAAATTAAGGAAAGGTTTTCCTTGGTTTTTTTTTTTTTTTTTTTTAGATTTGTGTTCCCACTGACAGAAGCTGCTGATTTCATCTATGGCCCTTTGGAACAAGGAAAGATATTTCATCATGCGTTAGCACTTCTGAGCAGGTTACTGCTGTAAGGAGTCACAGTGCATTAGAAGAAATAAGCCTGGAGTTTTTTATGCTGCTTGTGTCAGTACTTGTGTGATAGGAGCAACTCCAGACACCTGAGTGCTTGCACTGCTGTCTTTCTGTCCTCCGTAGGAGGTGTTGAGGAACAAGAGCACACAAAGCTTGAGCTGTATGCAGTTTTTCACTTCATATATGATGCACACCTCACCAGAAGATGACACAATGTCCATCCTGCTAATACCATACCTTAGTGCCACAAATCCCAAACATAAAAAACAAAAGATCTCGTTTGTTTTGACCCAACTGTGAAGATAATCAGAGGGGACCTGGCAGGAAAAATAAAATAGAAGGTTGATTTTAGTTATAGTGCCATGGTTTCTTAGGTTTTGTTCTGCATGAAAGTGAAATATTTCTTTGTTCTTGTTTTTTACAAAATGAGGTAAAGAACTTTTGCTGCAGTAAAGTACTTCACTTTTCAAAATGGAAGAAGTGTTGAAAAGTCCTAATAGAGCAAGATTCTAGATATTTTGACTATGCCACTATCTTAAGATAGGATGAATAATCATTGTTTGTGGGCCACTGAGGACAGATCCATGAGTGGAAAGAAATGCTTGCAGCGTTTTGTTGGCAACAGGCAGTTTTTTTCAGCTCTGCTGATGCAATTCCATTTTCCATTCCAATACACCTAAAACCACTTTACAAACTTTGAAATAATTTGTTTAAGGAACACATTTTGTGGGTTTTTAAAAAACACAAAATTGACTCGGTGACATTACAGGGTTTGTTTTCACTGTACAAGTTAGTGTCTATGTGCCAACAAACTGTAGATGTGGGTTGGCCATCTGGAAAAACAAGCTGCTCAACAACTATGTGATTTGTCTTTCATCTGGTTTCTGGTACTGTGGGTATTTTTTTCAGATGAATGTTGAGCAAAACATGAAAGGAAACTTTCCTCGAAGAGATCTCCCTCCTCTAAGTGGCATCTTGCACAGTTATGAATTAACAAATGGTGTAACGTTGCTAAAAGCTTTTGTTAACAGCATTTCTGTATAACTTGATTCCTTAAGAGAAAACATGTCCTTTTCCTTTCCTGTGACCACAAAGCAGAAGAAATTCACAGACTTCACAGTTTTGGAAGAGTTGAATCAAAATGTGGCTGCCTGACACTTACCTTGATGAAAAGGGCTGAGAAGAAATATCTGTCTCCCCCTATCTTTCATATGAAAACAAGTAATATTTAAGAAAAGAGCCTTTTCTCTATGGAATAGTGTTCCACATCCCCAGTGGTGACTAGATCTGATGAAAGGGAGGCACTGACATGGGATTTAAATGATTACTGTCCTGACCAAAATTCAGAGCTTGGCTTATTTTATCTAAGAATTCTGTTGTTTATCAGACAAAGCACTGCTCCATCTTAGCTCACAAATTAAAGCGTTCCTGTCAAGCAGACATCAAATTGCAACAAAGTGGCTTTCATCTCACTGATGATTTGACTACTTGTAAGGCTACTAAGGCTACTGCTTTTGAGGCAAAGGCCAGGACTGACCATCAAGCTGGTCTGACATCCTGTAAAATGTAGGCTGAAGAACACAAGCCTCTTACTTTCCTTTCAACTCTAATACTTCTTATTTAAGCTACAAATACGAGTTTTGAGAGACATCCAAATTTGTTTAAAGACTTCACAGTAATGCAAAATCCATCTCTTTTCTTGGTAAACAGTTCCCTTTGACCTTATTGTTTAAAAAAAGGCTCCTTTCTTCTAGTGGGATTTTTTAGTCTTCATTTCACTTCTATTAACATTTATAACACATCCATCTTCAATGCTGTTTAAAACTAAGCTATCACACTTCTTTCTTCCAGTGCTAGCCAGGGCTACTAAATGACAGAAAGTGGCTTGGTGAACACTTCTGCAGCTCCCTCAGTACCCTTGTCTGGGTCTCATCTGGCCTCATAGACTTGTGTGTGTCTAAGTGGTGCAGCAGATCACTGACCCTTTCCTCCTGAATTATGGTGGCTTCATTCTGCTCCTCATCCCTGCCTTCCAGCTCAAGGGGTTGGGCACTCAGAGAACAATTGGTCTTACTATTACAGACTGAGGTAAAGAAGGTATTCAGTATTGCAGTCCTTTCCCCTTCCTTGGTCACTACATTCCCCCTCACTCCTAATAAAAGATGGAAATTCTCCTTAGTCTTTCTTTTGCTGTTAATGCATGTACATGCACGTGCTGCTGCATCTGAAGCTGCTGTTCTCAGGAAATGCTGAGGCAGAGCTGGGCTTGACCTGCCCTGCTCCGAGCCTTTCTTGACAGTCAGACACTGAGCACTGCCAATGATGTAGGCTGGATTTGCAGTCTGAGCTGAACTGGAAGGAGTATCAGAGGCTCTTGGTTGCTACAGACAAAACAAACAGGCCTTTATTGCAGTATTACAAGGGGTTGAGTAATTAAAAGGTGACTGTGTCACATTGCCCCTGAATTTCTGAACCTGATTCTGGGCTTTGATGTTGCTTTTTTCATTTTTAGCTGATAAAAAGCAACATATGTGCATATATGTGCATGATAGTGCATAGTTTAGATCAACTAGAAATAGTGGGAGTCATGGTTTTAAATAAAACAAAATAAAAATCAGTAGAGGTTTTTATTAACTGTTTCCTAACACTGTTAAACTTTGTTTCAGGGGTTGAAAAAAGCTCATTTGGACTTCATACAAAATTCTCATTCTGCCACAAGTGTTCAAATCTGTGTGTCTCTGTACTCATGGACACAGGCATGTGCTTTCCAATAAAATTTCAGTTTTGATGGGGAGAGTTAAAACCTCCAAAAGATTAATAAAAATTTTGGATTTGGAGTCCCTAAATGCTGTGTGCTTTCTGGGATCTGCAATCGGATTTTGCCATTTACAATCCAGAACTTTGCTCTAAGACCATTCTGCAAACACACCAGAAACAGAGATGCTCAGTACTGAAACAGAAGCCAAAGAGTGAGAGCAGATGGCTCTAGAAGGGAGGGAAAAGATATTAGCCCAAAGGGAATGATGCTTTGCTGTTCCTTGAGTTTTCTGGTTTTCTTCAAAACTTGATTTTATACTTCCAAATGTGCATCCATTTTTGTTCAGTGGTATGTCCACTTTCCAACTCTTGACTCTTGGGTTATGTAGTGGGGACATTTTTTCCAACGTAGATGACTTAATAGCATGTGTTTTGAAGAACTCTGTTAACTGTAAGAACCATTTCCAGGTGTCTTTATATACTGATGGGACGATATCATGATCCCATTACAGGATCTACATTGTGTCCACTGAACTACATAGTTATATAGGAGGAAGGTAACACAGTGTGAGGCTGTGTTTTCCCTCAGACAGAAGTAATGATAAAAAGTACCAGTGAAATGCACCACATTATCTTGTGTCCCTCCCTTTCTTCCTCCACAGCTGGAACAGAGGGTGGAATTTATTCTCCTACAGCTTTCAATACTTTGCAGTGCCTTTAAGACAGGATCTTGCACTATTTTCACACAGGAAATGATTGCATAGTCATATAAACCTTTGCTTTTATGAGCTTAATCCTGTTATTTATATTTGGTTTTCCTTGACTTCATATCTTTCTGAATCTTTCTGGTGCACGGAATTTTGGGCACTGAGGCACAGAGACATGAAGGAGAAAACAGGTAAATCAAAGAGAGTGAAGATGGAAGCATTAGGTTATCCTCAGTCCTCTTCCAGAGAAAACCTATTTTAATTTATCAGTGTGCCTACTGACAAGTAACCTTCCAAAATTAAAGTTCTTGTAGTGGTGTAGGATAATCTGGGAAGGAGTCATAGTGCCACAGAGGAGAGCTCTCAGCAGCTTCTGAGCTCTCACCAACTCTCTAGCGGTTCTTCTTGATTTGCAATCATTATTAATTATTATTAACTGAATTTTGGTTATAAGTTTTACATCTTCCATGAGTATAGATTTACTGAGAGCTTTTGACTGACTATCCTCTCTTGCCCCTTTCAAGTTTGAAGAAAAATGTTGAGTGCCCCTAGAGTATTTTATGGCCACAATCCCACTGTTTTTCAGGTCTTTGTCAGCTTGTGTTTGTGGTTTTAAGTTGCTGCAGGCCTTGAACTCTGATTATTTGAATGACAACCTTCTGCATCAGTTAAGGCATGCCATGTCTTTATTTCTTGTTCTGTTCTTTGTTCAGATGCCTTTTCATCCACGCTTCCATTCAAGTGCCACTCATTACCAGCTCAAGATTTCTGCTACAATTATCTGCAGTTTAATGCAGTATTTGCCTCAGAAAAATACATAGGGCACACGCGGATAGCTTGCCATTGCTTTGGATGCCAGCTATAGAAATCTCACATGAAGAGGACCCGTGAGTAAATGTGCGGTGTACTTGAAAAGTAGTGTTTCTTAGACAATACACTTTTTGTGATGTAGCGATTAAATCAACATGATTTTATACTTAAAAACACATCCTATACTTAGCCGTTCTTAATTACTTTCAAATTACACTATGTGATGGTATAATAATTGAGTATTTAATGATAATATATTTAACGATAAGTTTAGGATGGTAAAGTTTGCTACGAGAAGGTTATAAAGCAGAAACTGCATGCAGTACAAAATCTCGTGTGCTGACTTTTAAACCAATGTACATTATTCCATAGCTCATCAGTACAAATTTATTGTTAAGACCAAGACAGTACAAAAGATGAAACAGGAATTGAACTTTCAAGATGAGCATTTGGTTTTTCCCTGTGTCCTGCTTATAGCTGCCTGTGGCACAGACGTCAGTAAAGGTTGGCTTTGTAGAACAGCCAAAGAACAGGGACTCCCGTAGAGGGAGCGAAGGGAGCCTGGACAATCTCAGTGTTGACCTACTGCCACCTTCTGGTCATAGACTCCTAGACTCCTGGCATGCGTTTAGGTTGGAAAAGATCATAGAATCATAGAATCATT
>NW_008582831.1:589-1423 GCF_000691845.1 Merops nubicus | reverse complement strand
CCCAACGATGGCCCAAGGGTGTCCCCACCATGTCCCCAGTGATGTCCTCAAGGGTGGCCCAAGGATGTCCCCAAGGATGTCCCCAAAACGATGTCCCCAAGGGTGTCCCCACCATGTCCCCAGTGATGTCCTCAAGGGTGGCCCAAGGATGTCCCCAACAATGTCCCCCCCATGGCCATGCCCCCAAGGGTGTCCCCAGTGGTGTCTCCACCATGGCCATGGTGATGTCCCCAACGATGGCCCAAGGGTGTCCCCAACAATGTCCCCCCCATGGCCATGCCCCCAAGGGTGTCCCCAGTGGTGTCTCCACCATGGCCATGGTGATGTCCCCAACGATGGCCCAAGGGTGTCCCCAACAATGTCCCCCCCATGGCCATGCCCCCAAGGGTGTCCCCAGTGGTGTCTCCACCATGGCCATGGTGATGTCCCCAACGATGGCCCAAGGGTGTCCCCAACAATGTCCCCCCCATGGCCATGCCCCCAAGGGTGTCCCCAGTGGTGTCTCCACCATGGCCATGGTGATGTCCCCAACGATGGCCCAAGGGTGTCCCCAACAATGTCCCCCCCATGGCCATGCCCCCAAGGGTGTCCCCAGTGGTGTCTCCACCATGGCCATGGTGATGTCCCCAACGATGGCCCAAGGGTGTCCCCAACAATGTCCCCCCCATGGCCATGCCCATGTCCCCAAGGGTGGCCCAAGGATGTCCCCAACAATGTCCCACCCATGGCCATGTCCCCAAGGGTGTCCCCACCATGATCATGTCCCCATGGTGGCCCCATGGTGGCCCCATGGTGGCCCCAGTGGTGGCCCCACCATGGCCATGGCAATGGCCC
>NW_008582831.1:0-233 GCF_000691845.1 Merops nubicus | reverse complement strand
CGAAAGATACCCCCAGTGGTGTCGCCACCATGGCCATGGCCATGGCCATGTTCCCAAGGGTGGCCCCATGGTGTCCCCAAGGATGTCCCCACCATGGCCATGATCATGTTGCCATGGTGTCCCCATGGTGTCCACAAGGGTGTCCCCAGTGGTGGCCCCTCCATGGCCATGGCCATGTCCCCAGTGGTGGCCCTGTGGTGGCCCCATCGATGTCCCCAATGATGTCCCCAAGG
>NW_008582830.1:0-10541 GCF_000691845.1 Merops nubicus | reverse complement strand
CGGAGCCCCGAGGGCAGGGCCTGCCCCTTCCCCGGGCTCGGGCGCTCGGGACGGGGGTTGCCGCCCTCAACTCGTCTCTACGGCCCCACTAACCTGCCCTGTTCACCTGCAGGCTTCTCCCACAAGAGCGATAGAATCACAGAATGTTTGGGTTGGAAGGGACCTTTAAAGGACAGCTAGTCCAACCCCCCTGCAATAAGCAGGGACGTCTCTAACTAAGTCAGGTTGCTCAGGGCCTTAGCAAGCCTGACCTTGAATGTCTCCAGGGATGGGACCTCCACCACCTCTCTGGGTAACCTCTTCCAGTGATAACCACCCTCATATTAAAGAACTTTTTCCTAATACCTAGCCTAGATCTACTCTTTTCCAGCTTAAAACCATTACCCCTTGTCCTGTTGCCACAAACCCTTGAGAGCAGATCTTGTAGGCCCCTTTCAGGTCACTATAAGGTCCTTCCGGAGCCTTCTCTTCTCCAGGCTGAACAGCCTGTTCAGTGCTTGGGGTTCCAGACTGGCTGCTCCAGACACAAGCACTTCTTTGGGATACACTGCTTCTAGCCATAGCATGAGGCCTCTTGAGATTTGCAGGCATTGCAGAGGCTGCAAACGGACCCTATGAAGACAAGGGGTTGTGATGAGGTGTGCTCCTTGGTGAACTCTGCAGTTTCAAGTCATGGGCAGTGTCCATCAGCAGATGGGCATGGGTACCTCCGGTGGTGAGAAACAGGAAGGCAGGGAGCCCTCCATGCCCTGTGCAACACAAGGAGTTGAAACGGTTACAGACTCCCTAGTGCTCACATGGCATGTGCAACCCTGGGAGATGCAGAGCCGACATGTCACACCTCAGGAATGCTTTGGAGAAGTAACTCCAATGCTCTGTGTTATGCAGTTATTTTAGTGTGTGCAGGGCAGATTTAGGCCAAGAGTAAGGGAGACTAAATCTGTTAACAGGCTTTACTTGTCAAGAACTGCCTTCTGCCCAAGGCAGGCCTTCTTGGGTCTTGCAGATATTCTTTATTCTCAGTTGTCTGGGACAGATAATATGCACTGGATTCTGTTGTGGCTTGTTAAAGAGAAAATATTTGAAAAATAAACAAAAGTTGTAGACAGACTAGTGAAAACAAGATGCCTTTTAAGCTTAAGACATGACACCAGTGGTACTCATGAATTTACAAGGCTGTTTTAGCTCTGTGACAGAGCGATATTCATCACAAAACCAGAGATCACCAGATAGAAGTTTTGTTTTGAACAAAAATCACCATTCCTTTCTTGGTGCTGAGTGGCAACAGCGGGGTTTCTGGAGAAGTCTGTCATTCTGAAGAAAGTAGACTTCACTGGCACAGAAACACGTAATCTCTGGTCAGATATTGGCCCTTCATTTTCTTGTTCACAAGCAGCAGGACCCACTAAGGGGAACAAGGGTTGTTCAAACCTTTTTAGCTTGGGTTTGAGGTTATTGCAGTTATCCACTGCCTTACAGGTCATTTCACCTTCCTTATCTCCTTTTTCTTTTTATTTGTTTTTTCTCCTTGCTTCTTTGCCTCTTGCCTCTGATTGAGGCAGTCAGTGTGAGGCCACACTTTAGAGCACTTTGCTTGTGAGCAGAATAACCAATAGTCTTGGCCAGGCTTTAAGATTTGCTGAAGAGAAGCAAAGCTGGTCTGTAGTTTTCCCAGAAGCAGGGCTGTAAGCCAGAGGGGCACGTACAAGATTAGGTTTTGCTTGTCCCTCCGTATGTGAATCTGATTAAGTTTTCAATGCCAATAATCATTCACAGCCACTGGCAGTTACCTTCTCTTTCAATGAGACTTCACACCACTCTTAAATATCTTCTGGTCTATAAAAAAGATTTCACCACATAAAACTGCAAGACGGAATCAAAGAAACAAGAATATCTACAAGCATACTTAACTGGGAAAAAATAAGCAGTTTACATGCATTCAATAAATTTATTAAGGCCTCATTTGTTTTTAAAATACCAGCTATGAAAATAAAGTGATGCTGCAATTTAGTACAATAGGGCAAAATCCTTTTCCTGGACATTCCAGCCCCTCCAAAGCTTGCATAATTTGGGGTGCATTGGTGAGCTACCAGCTCTAGGATGCTGCTTCATCTTCCTGACAATGAATCTTTTTGTCTGTACTTTTTTTACAACTTTTTAATCGGTGACACACTTTTCTTATCATATGAAAATAGGCTTTGTTACTCCTCGCAAAGCAAAGTATTGATCAGGTGGAGAGGTTTCGTGCTGGCTCAGCTGGCAGTGAATAGCGTTTATTCACAATGAAAAATTACTAGGTAAAAATAAATATTTTAGTTTCTCTGGGTTTCCTTCTTTAAAAAACTGTATGTAAGTAAGTTAACATTTGGGTCACCACCTTGGCTCTAGCTGTTGTGAAGAGTAATCCCTCCTAATATGTAAAGAAATTAACCTAGAACATAACCTGCATATGTATATAAAAGTCTAACTGGAGGCTATGGAGGAGAACACACACTGAAGTATTCTCTGACCTTAGCTCTAAAATTCAGCCTCTAATTGCTGTGGAAGCTCAGGGAAGCCAGGTAATGCATCTCATGCTTCACTTACTTAAGCATTGTCAAGACGCAAAATGTTTTTCAGATATTTACTTTCTGAAGGGCACAGCTTTGTACTTACTGCAGGGAGCACACACTCCAGGTCAGCAGCAGCTGGTATGAGTTCCATGGGCCAGTATCAGCCTTGGCACTCACAGATTTCTCACTCTGAATTTCCATAAGTCTGCCTTGGGCTAAATCACTGGCATGGTTGTCTGGAGATGATCTTTATTCAGAGCTTTAACTCCACAGATCTAGTAACCCTAAATGTGCCACTTTTGCCCAGCTGGTTATTTCCACACCACCATGTGGGTTAGGTATGTTTTACCTCCAGAACACCAAAGGAAACTCCATTTAAAAAGCTGGAAGCACAGGATACAAATAAAACTGGCTCAACTCCTAAAGAGTTTCTAGTTGTTGATATCCAGAGGTGTATAGGTATGTATCAAGCATTCAAAAAATTAAAGCATTCAGAGTAACATCCCCCTCTTTAAAGCCAGCCTCTTGTCCAGCCTCCTGTGAAGGCCACTACCTCACAAGAAGCCCCACAGAATGCCCTTCCATTCTTTGTGCATGCAAGCAATGCGATTTTTAGAGAGTAAAATTGTCATAGATAGCACATCTGTCTCTTTCTGCTCTTTTGCCCTACCATGTTTTACTGATACAAGTGTAAGATGGATGATTCATCCCTTGCCCTGCACTGGCTCATAAATTCATGCCCTCTCTGGTAGTCCAACTCACAAATCACAATATTTTTCTTCAAAATATTGCAATTTTGGATTTTAGGCTGGCCCTTCTCAGCCTAGATGACAGCTTTAAGTCCTTCACATCTTTTGCAGCTGTTAGTGTTGCGCATGACCTACATACGGAAGACACAAAAAATTATATAAACACCCCAGTAAATTCATAATATCAGTGACATTCTCAGCTTTCTGTACACAGTGACATATCAATAGCAAGTGATCAGACTTGGTAACAAAGTGTGTTGTTTCCTCTCTCAATATATGGTAGCAGCACCAGAGGTTCTTCAGCCGCAGATGAAATGGCTGTATCTGAAAACAGTCCTATCTGTTTGCGCTGGTAGAGATGCTGCAAGAGGATTTGTGAAGTGTGGATGTGTTGCACACTTGGATGACTGGGTACCTAAACTACTATTCAAGGTCATCCTGGTGGCCATTCTCATCTAGACCGAGCCATCCAAATGCATCCTCCCTGACTACAGCATGCTTTGAGGTATGTACCACAGCTACTGTGGTTCAAAAGAGATCTGTCCAAGGTTCAAGTGGACTCCTACATTTGACTCTGCTTATATGACTAGTCCACAATTACTGTGGAGTTCTGAAGTTGCTGTTTGACTTCATGAGGTTTTAGCCTTCTGTACATGCTACAAGGAGAGCTAATCCAAACATGAATATTCAACTCAGCTTCTGAGTTCTTTAGCAACATTTAGGGCTTTAATATTGATGAATGGTGTCGTTAATCTTGAAAATGGTACCTGAACTACTGAAGTGCTGGGGTTTAAAAACCCAGCCCTGAATGAGGGTTGGCATATGGATGATGTCCACAGCCAGGCAAGAAGGACCCTCCTGATTGCTTTTCACCCAGGGTCTGGCCAGCCTTGGGTGGTAACTGATTAGGAGATCACCACCTGGTGCCCCCACCTTCCACATTGACTCGGAGGTGGGGCAAGAAGCCACCTCTGTAAGAGCTGAGTGCTCACAGTGGGGTTGGGATGTTTGTCTACATAGTGTGTGGGGGTTCTGGTTGTCAGAAAGGTTTCCTGACTCTGTATAGCAAGTGGAGTTCCCAGGATGGTGGGGAGGAAGATGAGTCCCTACTCCATAATTGGACTTATGGCTTGGCTAATTCCATCTCCCATGGCCTGGATCCTTGGCCAGCTTGCTCCCTTCTTCACATCCAATGCAGTGATTGTATTAACTTATTCCTCTTTCTGGTGGTGTGGTGCCTTGGATTGTTTGCATGTGATTTAAGAGCAGAGGAAGGAATTTGACTGTTAGTTGGACTGTTAATGATAGAATCTTTCTATGTCAGACAACCGGTCAGCAGAGGGACTACAAATATAAGAACCAGATGCTAGTGACATTACTTCTGATGTCAGTGTTAACTAACTATTTTATTGCACATTTGGATATTGAGGAAAGATGAGAAGATTATTTCCTATGAGGCTCTATGTAAATTTTGAGTGGTCCCACCAGCTATGGATCGAGACTCAGTTTTTCCTATTCATAGTAGTATGCCTGTTCCTATCATGCAGCAGAACTGTGTTTGTAGAAGAGGGCCTTTTTTCAGCAGGATCAAATAGATAGCATCGATATACAGAAGACGACTTGAGTATCCCACTGGAAAGATTCTGAGATGGGAAAAGGTCCTGAATCAAAAAAAAGACTAGTCCTCTTGAAAATTATGAAAGAAGCAACAGTAGTTCATGACGGAGACAACTGGTTTTGAAAAGATCTTCCTCTTCATGTTGAGCCACTTTACTGGTAATCCTGTTGCGTATATCAATATAGGGATGATTAAAATGGGAGGCTTGAGGAAGAGACTGTTGACCCTTAGAGATCAATGTGGTCATGTATATTCTTGCTGAGTAAACTAGGCCAGTGAAATTTCCCCACTAGTGCATTCACTGAACCCAGTGACTTACCTCTTCAAAAGACCTTCTGCTTCAGCTGCAAGACGAATATTCCAGGAAAGCAGCTGTCTTGTTCAATGATTAACACTGCTAACTGTGTCATTATTTTAAGTAGGATTTAAAGTATGTGTATTTTTAATGACAATATTATCAAAATCAATCCCACAGACTTAACCATGGTTTTGCTTTTAAGTTGAGATTAAAAATTAATTATCCTTTTGCCTATAGAAGAATTCTACTACTTTTAATTTTGTATGGCGTTTCATGTGGTGTTTTACAGTTCTGTTGAGCCTATGCAGTGATACCGCCTGTTTGGCAGTACAAGAGTTGTGCAAGTGACAGTGATTTGGATTTCACTTTTTCTGACATATGCCTCCTGTGTCATCCAAAAAAGAACAGTTTTGACAAATTAGTAATTTTGAAAAAATCTGTTCAAAGTCAATTGTTTTAGGGGGTTTTCAAAAAATATTTTCAAGAATGATTGAAGAAAACTTTGGAATGAAATAACTTTTCATTTAAAATCGAAACATAATTTAGAAAATGTCAAAGTGAATTAAGCAGGGATGGGGAGTTGCATCATTACCTTGACTCAAGGAATTATGTGTGCTCAGAAGAAATTCACAAAATGTTCCAGTTTATTCCAATCTGGATGTTCCATCAAAAGAGTTTTGTCAGTTTCGTTCCTCCAGATCTGCTTCAGCTATTTCAGCTCTACTGATTACTTTCCTTCAGATCTAGTTCTGCTTACAGCACAAATCATCAGGTGAAGTTACTGTATATGGTTTTGTTATTTTTGGGAATGTTAGAGAAAGCTTCTGTTATTACTTGCTCATTTATAATTGATTCTAATATTAGAATGCTAGGGTGTACAGCATGAAAGTTTGCCCTTTGTAGTCAGAAGAGTGCATGTGGAAGTTTTTGCTGTGGTTTCATGTGGGATGAGAGTTTTAGAGAAGAGCCAAGAAGCACTGACATGGTATCCATACTGGTACAAATAGTAAGATTTGTGATAAGATTTGTAAAATAGTGGTTCACATCTACACTACTTAGGGCTGTCATTCTTTAGAGCAGATACTCTGTACAGACTAACTAGCTTTTAATTTTTCACCCTCTGGCATTCTTTGCACTCTATGGACATAAAATGTTAACTGTTATTTTGAGGAGGGCTGAATGATGGAATAAAGTGCTTGAAGTAACATGAGGGGTAGGCTGCAGCCCACCAAAATTATGTTTTTATGCAAGTAATCTGAGGGTAGGTGTTGCATGTCATGGAATTTGTTATGGATGCCTGCTCCTTTTCAGGGTGGCAATAGGTGTATGTAGCACACTCATGCTCTGTAGTGCTGATTTCTACTATATTGGGAAGCAAAGGGACATGGCTTGTGCTGGAAAAAGGTCAGTAATATTTGATCTCAAAATAAATTAGATAGTCTATATTGATTTAATCTGATTTGCTTTTGAGGCTTACTTACCTTAAGTGTATGATTATGCTTTGTATCTGAAATTACCAGACTGATATTACTGATAGTCTAAGTTGAGTCCATTTTACTGCATGAGCTGGTAATAGTTAAAGAGAATTGGGGAAATTTTCCTTTCTTTACTCACTGAGTGAAACTTATTTTGGTGCAGAGGACCAAGGTCTTTGAGAAAGGCATCACCTAACTTCTATTTCAAGAGCTTCAGTAAAGAGATACAGAGACAGGTCATAGGGAACACATCAGGGGTTTTGGCTCTTCCTGTATGAAATGGCTATTAAATGTTTGCCTCCTGGATTGCTTTTGAGAGCAAGGATATCTGCGTGAGTAAGGGCTGGAAGAAGTAGCTGGCAATTTAAAGAACCTAATGATGGTAAAATGAGCATTCTGCAATGAGAAAGTTAGTTCTGCAGAGTGGGGTTTCCCCATCTTTTTTTCTTGTCTAAAGAATAACTGTTCTCCAGGGCATGTCTGAGAGACAGTGCTGTGGCTAATGAGATCTGAATTCAGCTAATTGACAGTTCCAGACATTTCCAAGTAAGTGTTGTTACCAAATGGCATGATTTAGGGCTCCCCTTGTGCATTTTTCCCCATATCCTCATTGATCTCTGCCAAGTGCTGAATAATCTGGCTGTGAGTAACGAAAACATATTTTATAGTTCTTTCATTTTATTTTCCAATATGCTTTTGTCATATTCTTTTGCAGCCATAACCAAAAAAAGAAAAAGCTTGGGAGAATAAACAAAAACTTAATGTATCCTGGGAACGACCACTTCCAGAGGTTTTGAGTTGTGAGAGCTCTGACTTTGAAACTGTTAAGCTACTGAGGATGAGAGGCAAGGAAAACAAAGCACAATTAAGTTAACCCCTCTTATCTTAGCACTTCTTATAATCTGTGCTGTTGTTTTGTGCCATATATGTAGAGGCAGTACTAGAAGTATTTCTCATCGCTCAAGATTTTTAAGGTTAAAACTAGCTTTTGCTTGTAGAGCATATAACTAGCCAGTAAAGAGAGAAGTACAAGAGTAATATGCTCCCTACAGAGGAATACTTCATAACAAGCTGTGACCCATTATGTAGCAGCTGCACTCTGTGAGGGGTCTTAGGTGTGCATGACAGCCATCCTGTCTCAGAGTTGAGAAGGGCAGGGACATTGGGTACACATAAAGAAGCTCATATCAGGGACATAACCTGTCATGAGGTGTTCTGTGTTCTAGATGGAATAATTTTGAAAGCCATACATTTGAGTTCAGATGTATGATTTTGAGAATCTATCATTTATCTCAGTGTGCTGGTTTTGGCTGGGACAGAATTTTCTTCATGGTAGCTGGTATGGGGCTATGTTTTACATTTGTGCTGGAAATGGTGTTGGCAATTCAGGGATGATTTTGTTATTGCTGAACAGCGCTTACACAGAGTCAAGGCCTTTTCTGCTTCCCACACCACCTCACCAGCAAAGTAGGCTGGGGCTGCACAAGAATTTGGGAGGGGACACAGCTGAGACATCTGACCCCAATTGACCAAATGGGTATTCCAGACCATATGACATCTTGCTCAGCCTATAAAGCTGGGAGGAGCAAGGAGGGGAAGTTTGGCATGATGGTGTTTGTCTTCCCAAGTAACTGCTACATGTGATGGAGCTCTGCTTTCCTGGAGATGGTTGAACACAGTGGAAAGTACTGAATGAATTCCTTGTTTTGCTCTGCTTATGGGCAGCTTTTGCTTCACCTATTAAACTGTCTTTATCTCAATCCACAAGTTTTCTCACTTTTACCCTTATGATTCTCTCCCCCATCCCACCACGGGGAAGTAAGCAAGTGGCTGCGTGGGGCTTAGTTGCCAGCTGGTGTTAAACCATGACACTTGGTCAGTAATATATTTGCATTTTTCTCCATCATCTCTTCTGAGTAGCTGCATTGTCTGCAAGTAACATATCTTGGGCAAGACAGACACTCTTCCAGGGAACCATTCCCACCCATAGTTCCTGGATCAATTGTCTAATCTTCCCAAAATCCAGCTGTTTCTGTAAGTTAGGGCTTAAAAATACTCATAAAGAAATACTCAAATTTTGGTCTTGTTGTAATAGCCAAGTCTTTACTGCTGGCACTCCAAAACGAATTTTTCTCCTTTAGACAGCCATATGATATCAGCACAGCATACCATCAGATTGCACGTACTGGTACTTGCCAAAGGAAACACACTGACTGGAGCTTCACTCACCCAGCGGAGTCACGGTGTCCGAGCAGTTTATCAGCCAGCCAGCAAAGAAATCGAAGACGTAAGAGATGAAAGAAATGATTGGTTGTCTAATCTCTTTTTCTGTTTTTGCTGGTCTGGTTGCCAAGGAGGTACTGTATTAAAAAGAGTGGTTCACTTATTCACTTCACTTATAAGGTGCCTCATTGTAAAAACAGCATTTAAAAATAAAGTTTAAAAATACTTGTGGACTGAAAATGTTATTGTGTCATTGTTTAGCCAAGCTCAAAAAATTTAATACTTTCAATATTCCTTGTAAATGATCTGTTCAGGCTTTTTTCTGTTTCTCTAAATTCTATCCAGATTTTCCTACTGAAATCCATAAAGCAGAATGCCATTTTTTTCTGAATCAAAGTCGGGGTTGTTTATAGAGAGTTCTTCAACACATTTCATTCCCTTTTCCCATTTTCCTCTCTTTGGTCTCTTTAAAAAGCTTCTAGGACAGATTCCCTCTGTTTTCCCTCTTGTGGAAATGGAAGTTGGATGTGAATTCAAACAACTTTTTTTTTCACATGTTTTCTCCTTTGGACACATGTGCTTGCTGATACATATGCTTTTAAACTGAAAATAAACTCAGAGCAAATATTCACCGAGGTTAGCATGACATTCACTTGCTCTGTAAACATTACCAAATTTGAGGCAAGGACAAAGGATACAGAAGTCTATAGGTAAAACTTGGAATTTCTTTTTAGTCTTTTTTACAAAACAAATCTGGAAAGGATGCAGGGGGTCCCGGAAGAGAAGTGATCCTAACCCATAGGAAAGGGAATCTCCATTCCTGGATTGGGCTCGACCTGATAGTATGTACCATACACCATTACAGCTCGTGCATGTGGGGAGCAGTTGCAAAGATGGTGGTGTGGCTATCAGGGAAAAATGTCAACCCAGCTGATTATTTTATAAGTTCTGTTGTAGAGGTGGTGTGACAAGAAGTTCCAGAGCAGTTTCTAATTTCCAGTTGCTGGTTCTGCCAAAGCTGAAGAGAGTACTGGAGGGAATTTACCAAGGTGAAAGGACTGGAGAAGTGGTAGCCACCTGATCTGGCACATAACGCTGGGCCTTGTGAGAATTGAGGAACACATTCTAGCCTTGAAAGAAACTGATATCCTAACAAAATGCTAGACACACAAAAAAATCTGTCCTGGAACACTACAACCTCAAATTTTTACAAAGGCACGTGGAGTAAGATATAAAATGTTTGAAATTAAGCAAATGGGATGATGTTAAATGATTTGGTTATATATATATATGATTTAGCTATAAATAACAGCAAATGTTAAGCAAATAAGAATGTAATGTTTTCTAGATTACTGCATATAGAGGTAAATTTTGTAATGTGCTGGAAGTGTTACCAGCCATTATCTTCTGAGAATCCACACAGCTGAGGAAGTAGATTGAAAAGCGTTCCTGATGGTGTAATAATTGATTTAATTATTGGCATTCACGTTACCTTCTTCTTCATGATATTTGAACATTTGTGTGAAGTGTTAACAAGAAAATTTACAGAAAGCTGGAGCACCATTGTATTCATGGATATTTGCACTATAATCTCATCTTTCTGCCTGTAATGGTTTGAAAACAAAC
>NW_008582829.1:0-1616 GCF_000691845.1 Merops nubicus | reverse complement strand
CCCCGCACCGCGGCCGGGAGGGGCGGAACCGCCGGGAAGGGCTGGGGATGGAGGGCGTGGGGAGCAGCCCTGCGGAGAGGGAAACGAGCGGGATGACGAGCTTGGCAGCAGAGCCTGTTGCCACAGGACGAGGGGTGGTGGTTTTAAACCAAATGAGGGGAGATGGGGACTAGATACAAGGAAGAAATTTTTTACAATGAGAGTGGTGAAACGCTGGCCGGGGTTGCCCAGAAGGGTGGCAGAAGCCCCATTCCTTTAAACGTTGCAGGTCAGGTCGGCTGGGGCTCTTGAGTATCTTGCTCTAGTTGAAGCTGTCCCTGCTCACTGCAGGGGGTTGGACTAGGTGACCTTTAAAGGTCCCTTTCAACCCCAAACATTCTATGATTCTATGACTCTGGATATGCATTGTTCCTTCTGAAATTACTGCTGGCCTGCTGCAGCACGTGGAGGTCTGGATCTACTCGCATAGCTGGTGCCATTCTGCTGGAAACCAGGGGAATGATAGTGCCATAGAGGTGTTTTTTTGGGAGGGAAGGGATAGAGGGCCTGCCCCATCTCCAGGAGGTTCCCAGTGTTGGACCCCCTCACTCACCAGCAGCACATCCAGAGAGGCTCAGCACCTCCCTGCTGTTGGGTCTCATCTGCCCTTTCCCCATCTTTCTCCAGCATCCCAGCAGCTCCCACCCCACTTCCACCCCCAATGCTCCAGACAATTTTGTCCCTCTCTACGTGTCTGCACGGCACCTTTCTGTCCTTCCATCTCTTCCTCCCTCTAGTGCTGAGCCCCAGAACGGTGCTGGTGGCAGCCACCTTGCCATAGCCACTGGCCTAGTTTTTTGCCTCTTGGTGCTCAGAGCTCTCTGCTCTGGTGGCACTGCCTGTTGCTGCCTGTGCCCCATCCCACAGAGGCAGCACTTCCAGGAGACCCTGCAAGCTCCCCACATCTCTGGCCAAGGAGCCAGGGCAGCCCTCAACTTCTGTTTTTCACATCCTATCTGTAAAATGAGGATAAAAGCATCTTCCCAGCAGGCTTCATAATTGCTTGTAAATCACTTTAATGCCCTGGGCTGAGAGGTGCTAAGTGCAAATCATGTAATTATTTCAAGCCAGAGCATATTTCATCAAGTTAAAAGAAACTAATCCTATCTCTGCTTCAAAAACCCCCACAGTTTTATTGGATGAGAGCCTAATTACCAGCTTCTCCCAGGAGAAAAGAGAAAGTGTACACTGCCAGTGGTGCAAGAGGCAAGTTACAAATGCCCAGAACAATTAATGGCAAAGACTATATCAGCTCCAGAGTAAACAGTGGTTATTTACCTCGGATGAACTGGAGGAGCCCTGTGCTCATTGCCCGTGCTCCCTCCTGCTCAGCCGACCCCGCTCCATGCCGGCAATGGAGGGGACGGGTCTGGGCTCCCTGCTCTGCTCGGTGTCAGGGCTGTGTGGCGGCACAACGGCTGTGGCGGGGTGTGTGTGTCCCCGGGGAGCCACTGATGCCCCACAAGTGCCCAGGCCACGCTACATCCCACACCCCATCCCAGCTCCTGAGCTTCGTCAGGCAGCGCTCGGGCCGGGAAGGGCCGGCTGTGAGCACGGCTGCCTTCATGCCCTCCCGC
>NW_008582828.1:0-876 GCF_000691845.1 Merops nubicus | reverse complement strand
TGAGGGCACGTCTGTGCAAGAGGTGTGTGTGCAATGGGACGTGTGTGAGACAAACGTGAGCGAGGGGACGTGGGTGTGAGGGGCACGTGTGTGCAGGGACATGTTTGTGCACACGTGTGTGTGAGAGAAAGGGCCACGTGCACACCAGGGCACAAGTGTGTGAGTGACATGTGGGGGTGTGTGCAAAGGGTTCCTGTGTTGCACGGGGCACCTGTGATGGGGGGATTGTGCAAGGGAAAGCGTGTGTGTGCACGAGTGTGACCCATGTGCAAGCAGCACATGTGCAAGGTGCAGGGGCGCCCTGTGCACAGGAGCCGTGCACAGGCTTGCTGCACACACGTGATTCACACACACACACGTGGGGTTGGCGTGTCCCGCTGCACACGTGTGCCATTGCACACCCAGGTCCCGTCGCACGCGTGGCCCCTTGCACGCACAGGTCCCGTCGCACACGCGTCGTGTTGCACGCGGGTCCCGTTGCACGCCCACATCCCCCCACGCCCGTGTCCTGTTGCACGTCCGTGTCCTATTGCACGTGTGGGTCCCGGTGCCTGCTCACGCCCCGTCACGCGTGGGGCCCGTGCACACGTGGAGCCCGTTGCACGGGGAGCGTCCATTGCACGTCTGCGTCCCGTGGCCTGTGTGGATCCCCTGGCACGCCTGGAGCACACCCCACGTGGCTCCTTGCACACGCAGATCCCGTGGCACGTGTCGATCCCATCGCAGGTGGATCCTACCCCACGTGTAGATCCCCTCCCACGTGACCCTCGTTGCACACGTAGATCCCACGGGGGGTGTAGATCCCCTCCCACGTGGTTCTCATTGCACACTTAGACCCTGTACCACCTCTAGATCCCGTGGCGGGTGGATCCCATG
>NW_008582827.1:32874-84349 GCF_000691845.1 Merops nubicus | reverse complement strand
TGGCCGGGCCGGGGCTTTTGGGGGATGTGTGAGTGGCGCAAGGGCGAGCCCGGGGCCTGCCCGGGCGGGGCTGCCGCTCCCGGGCGGAACCTCCCCGTCCTTCTGCTCCCCCGTGGCCTGGGGGTGCGATGTGAAGGGAGCTGCGACTCCCGCATTCCCGCCCTAGGCCGTTCGGGACCCCTTCGTGTCCAGGCGTGGGCCCTCCCCAGCAGCTTCCCTGCTTGCCTCTCTCTCTTCATCCTTCTGCACGCCTGCAGCCAGAAGCCGTGAAGCCGAACGGCCGCTAACCTCACAACGTTCCGTGGCGGATTTGGGAGCAGCAGGAGGAGAATAAGTGCTGTTTAGCGCTGAATGAGAAAGAAAATACCCCAGTGCTCTTTGTTGAGTTGTATTTGGAAGCCTGCAGTGTAAAAAAGTGTATATAGCCTATCCTTACAGAAAATTTACCCCAGCTGAGGTGGTTATTTGTTTAACTCTTAAATGGAATAATATATGTAAAATGTTAGGTGTGACTCCCAGGTGCAGTGCTTGGCTATCAGTAGTAACAGGCCACATTTTGTGGTTTTACGAGGTATCTATAATCTCAGTGCAATGCAGGAGTAGTCAGGTTGAAGGCCTGTAGTTGGGCAGATTCTAATGACAGAGCTCATGTCTGGAAGGCTAATTTTTGTTATTGTTGCTTAAAACGGCTTTCAAGAGGCTTCAGGTTTGGAACTCATTAAATATTTCATTTAATAGCATTCTTGTGGCACCCTTTTCAGTGTAACTGCACTTTTCTGTGAAGATAATTTCTATTGTGGAGGCACTGCAATTTTTTATTGTTATGTAGCCTCTTGTATTGGTGCTCTCTGTGGTTAATTTCTCAGTCTGGTAATTCCATGTCAAAGAGAAACTTGTTACTACTTGAGGGATTATTCTGCTCCTGCCTGTTGCCCTCTTTCTAGTTACTAAGTTTGTTATTGCAAAGGCAGAGGCTTCTAAATAGTTTAGTATAGCAGCAAGAGAATACCCTTTAAAATCATAGTGATTTTTATGAATGAGGACTTTGATAACAAGTCAGTGGAGTTTCCTTCTATAAGCTTTCCATTATACTAAAGGAAATATCTAAACACAGATCATTGGAAGAAATTGGCCTTTTAAGAGAGGAGAATGTCTCAATGAACATAATTCTGATTTTTAACTTACCTTCCAAAAGCTCAATTTCTGGATCAAAAGTGCTTTTGCAGCGATGTCTTTCACTTATTTGGACATTAATAATATGCCATTCACAGACAATGTCTCTAGTACATGGAAAATCTCAAGGGAAAAGAGCTGCATAGATTATATAGAGCATGTTAATAGAAAATGTTGTGGTATTTTCCATTTTATATGATTCACTTGTTCTCTTTAAGATCTGTTAATTTGAAATTATTTAGGATTACAGGATGAATAATTTGCCTTCTCAATGGTGTGAAGCACTTTATTCTTTTGTGTTTATCTTCTTTGTAAGTAAATGCACTTGGTAATATTGAAATCCCAGAAGAAAGTATCAGTGGACAAGCATTAATTACAAGAACTGTAGCTTCATTCATATTTTGCATCCAGTAAATGGTTTGATATTAACCATTCTGCTGTGTTGGTTGGACTGAAAAGCTACCGAAGTAATTGCTTCTTCCAGAGCAGTTGTCTTCTCCCTAAATTAGGAAAGCTATCTCAAAATGTTGAAGCATGCTGGTAGTGTAACCAAAAATCTACAAAGATCTTTGTTTCAGCCTGTGTGTTTTGTTGGTTTTTTTTAATGTGGGCAGGTTCAATAAGGTTCCTGTGTTTAATATGTGTTTCATGACTAAGCTCTGTTTTCAGAGTCACATCTTTCAGACTGAAGTTTTCCCTCTTGCATAAATCAGAATTACTTTACTGAAGTCTTCAACAAACACGGGTGTGGTAATCTTGGCCCTGCGTCACCTAAAACAAAACAATAATGCTGTGATCCCAGAACTGCACAATGTTAGAATGAAAGGAACTGAAAGAAGGCATTATGTCCATGCTTCAACTCCAAAGAACAATTTACTTTGCCAAAAAAGGCAAAAGTATTTTGCAAAGGAATTTTGTCTTTGTATTGTGTATTAAAGATAAATTTTATTGTTGTATTGGGTTTTTTTAAGTATCACACACAAGATTACTGTGGTTGGAAAGGACCTTTAAGATCATTGATTCCAACCATTATCTATCTTTACCAGGCCACTTCTACACCATATCCCTGAGCACCCTATGTAGATAGCATTTAAATAAATCCAGGGATGGTGATTCAACCATTTCAGATACGTGTTTTCAAATATGAAATTCCTCTGCTAACTTCTACTGAAGTTCTACTACAGTTGTCTGAAAAATTAATTTGAAATAACAAGAAAGGCCAAACTGTCAAGTTTTCTTTTATGTAGCAAGTTGATCACAGTCTTCTGTGGACTTTTAGCTCCTGTTTGCCCAAACTGTGTTTTACCCCACCCATTTTACTTTCCATAATCCAGTTTGGAAGTTACATTTATGAAGTCTGTTATGAATTAAATTTTATTTAAGGTTTTGTTTTTATCACTAGAATCACTAGATATGCTAGTGCCTAGATCACTAGTGCTAGATCACTAGAAATGGTGTGCCTGTTCAAGAAGTTTACAGCTTTTTATTTTCCTGGTAGAATACCAAAAATAGCAGGAAACTGTGCATTCAGAATGATGCTCTAATTTATCTGTAACCAGTTAAAATGCAGTGTGAATTACTTCTAAAGAGGTTATTGAGTTAATGGTGTGTTGAGGAAGTCTGTTACTCAGAGTTTTCCTTTCTTTTTTTTCAGTGTCATCTGCCGGGGTCTAGCAAATAGCAGCTATGGAGTAAGAAGAAAATCATCACTTCAAAACTTGCATCTTGTTTCCCGGAGTATACGCCATCCCTCCTATCCAGGTTCCAGATGTCAGAGGCCTCCCTTGAGGATATCCATTCAGCTGTTCTCTTCCCTGAGTCGTCTTCCCCTGCGCAAAACAAAACTTTTAAATGTCAAATATGGATACCAGTTCCACAGAAACTTTTGGCTAGCTAGGCTAGCATCAAGGCTACTCAAAATTCGCTATCTTATATTGGGATCTGCTGTAGGTGGTGGTTATACAGCTAAGAAGGTATTTATCTCTGCAGGCTATTCTATGTATTTTGTCTTTGCTATTGTTATATACATGAGAACAATAGTTCTTGGTATATCCACAAAAATACAATGTTTTATTTTTTGGTTAACTAATGACAGTAAATGTGAGTATGGCAAACAGATTGTTTAGAGCACTGGTGTGGATTTTAAAAGATCCAAATAATATCTAAAAGATGGTGGGTTAGCATGTTTTATACATACTACTTTTCAATAGATTGGTCATATGCCTCTCTACATGCACTTCTTTTCTGTTTCTACTATTTTTTTTCTTTTTTGTATTAGACATATGATCAGTGGAAGGAGATGTTGCCAGACCTCGATGAATATAAGTGGATTGTTCCTGACTTCATTTGGGAGCTTGATGAACATATTGACTTCGGTATCACAAAAGCTAAAACTTCACTCTATTTACACACTTAAATATGAGAGGATAGGTCCTCAGTGCCTCTCTCCAGTAGTATCTCTATAGCTGTAACTTGAATGAACTTGTATTGTTAGAGTTCAGCGTTTGTGTCTTACCAAGGTATTTGTATCGGTGTGTTTGTAGGAAGAAATGAAGCATTGTTTAGTACTGATAGTCCATAATATATCCTTTCATTTGAGTATGTTCTTGGTCCTTTCATATGGCCATCCAATCCCATTATTGAAAGGAAAGTTGCAGCATGATCAAGGGGACTTACACAATTTGGTTATTATTATATGCAAAGTTCTTTCTTTCTGTATGAATGACATTTAAAACTAAAATATTAGATAAGCAGAAGACATGTATGAGTAAAAGACCAATTGAAATTGAAAATTCAGATTAGTGAACCTACCTATCTACAAAATTACCTTGAAGATATAGAAGGAAAGAAAATTTAAAATACAGATTGTTTTCATGAATCTTCTGGTTACAGTAGACTTTCTGCATATTTTCAGGTGAAAGAGATCTAAAAATCAAGCAGGTTACTTCTTATATATGCTGGGTAGTAAGGTGGTGTTCTTTTTAAAACAAGGAGTTCATGAAGATTTTACTACATGTTTGGGCATTGCACAGATAAATGCAGAGACTGAGTAACTGAGATGTGTTTTCTTTATTGCTAGTGGACACTACATTTTTATGGTGCTTTAAAGCTAATTTTCTATTTTTCAAGGGTTACAAAATTGGCTTATTTATGAAATTGAGGGATTTTTTTGAATGTACAAGAGATGAGTATAGTTACAGTGACATGTGATTTTGAAACATCCTCTACAAAGTGAGTGAGTGATGTATGAAATGCAGCACTAAATTTTAGAGTTTTAAAGTACCTGAGGCAACCAGCTTATCAGAAAGTTCAAAGTCTAAAAAAAGCAATTGGTTTTTCAGGTCTGATAATCTTTTTCAACACTAATGGGGGGAGGTGCATGTGGAAAGAAACTTTTTAATTATTTACTATTTTTTTTACAAATTCAAAAAGCTGTGTCCTGAAACAGTTGCTAGGTTTTAGAGCCTAAGCCATTTTTGTTCACAAAATAATAGGAAAAAAACCCTTCTCATTAGCTGTTGTACTGTTTCCCTAGAAAAAATTATCAAAGCCCTTCCCGATGCAGATGACCTTGCCAAACTTCTGCCTGATTTTGACAAGATTGGAGAGAGCTTCACTGCACTGAAAGGATATTTTTCTCCTGGTGAGAGCAATTTTTCAGATTACGTTTTCAAAATTAAAACTAAAATACTACAAAATGAGGTTACAGGTATGTCCTAAACACTGAAAGAAAGTGGACCCTGAAAATGCATGACTTCTCATTGTCTCTTCTGAAAGTGGTGTGGACACAGGTAAGTGTAATGTATTTTTAAAAGCAAGAATTCTAGTAGCAAGTATAGAGAACCAAAATGTGAAATTGAATAGAAAACTTGTGCAACTCTTAAAAAAACAGATTAGATTACTTCAGTGAGTCATATAAGGTGCATATGTCCAGCTGGAATTTGGAGAAGGTGAGAGTGGTACTGGAGAGAATCAATACCCTGGCTGTTACAGGAGAAAGAGGTGGGCTATTGAGAGTGATGAGTCTTAATGTTGCAAGCATGTGAAATAAGACACTTGTAGTGAAGATATTCTTTTGAGTTGAATGATATTTTCCATCTGAACACAGCTCTAGAAGGACTTGCATGTAGATTTAACTTAGGTAGGGGCTGTATTTCAAAGGAGTAGGTAGGAGTTCTAAATCTTTTACAGCAGGCAAGGGGATGGTTTGTTGATGCAGTGTGTCCTGATGCAGTAATAGGCATAATGGTTTTCAGTTTTTGGGAAACTTAAGTAAGACATTTCTGATAAGTGAGTTTTTTTAAAACTAAAAAGGATTGATTTGATCATCATCTAACTTGCTGATGAGCATAGCTTGAAACTTCACCCAGTCATTCCTGTAGTAAAGTGCAAGATTTTTCCTTCCTATGATATACCTTAATTATCAAACCACATAGATTTCTAATCATGGAAGGTTATATCTTTGATGTGTTATAGTCAATGCTTTAAGTGTTTGCAAATGTATCGGTGTGCATAAAAAGTGTATTTTCTTTGTCTTAAAATACTTCCAATGGTGGAACTGGTTTATTAATCTTAGAAACTCGGTGAGAAGCTAAACAGGGGTCAAGTTCAACAGAGGGACGAGTAGATTACAATCTCCTATGTATTTTGGCTGTTTAAAATTGTGCTGTTATTGACTGGTATTGCGAGATGTCACCTATTATTTGTTATCATACTCAGGCATAATTGCCAGTTACAATTGTGTGATCCTCCAAATGAGACAAAGGTCCCTCATCTTTGTTTTGCACTTTGTTTTGTATTTATAATTTGTATTTCCCCTCTTCTGCTGATTTTTCACAGGTTACAATTTGGTTAGTGAAGTCATAGGAGCTTCTGATCTACTTCTGTTGTTAGGTGTGTAAAAGCCCTTTTTACTGCCCTTAACCTGCATCTGTAAAGCAAATTATTAAGACACTGCTACGCTAAGAAGAGTGACTATCAGTGTGAACACAACTAGTTACACCAATTTACTACTGAATTACAAAGACTTTCCAACTATTTTAAAAGTACTTAGAGCCGTCCCTGTGAAAACTGAGAGATGAATGGTTGTTATTTCTTTGCCACAGTCCTTAGCAGGTGCTTTGTATTTTGGGCGTTCTCCAGAAGTTTGTTTTGAAAAACTATGTTATTACAATAGGAAAGATTTTTAAAATTATTTTTTTTTGTCTCATTACAAATGCCATTGGTATTATTGTATTATCTTTTCATTTTTATCAGAAATAATAAATATTACAAGGTTTTCAGGACTTTGATAGTCTAACTGAAGCTGCCTGCTCCCTTGTCATGTAACTAATCCGAGTCATAAACTAGATATCAAATTTTCAGATGAGTTTTAAACTGAATTTCTTTTTCCATTTTTTAAGGTGAATCTTAATTTTTTTAAATAGGAACTTCAAAGATTATTAAGTTAATAATTCATAGGTCTTGAAAATGTCATTTTATAGTAGATATAGTTTGAGAATTTTTAAGTGCCTTTTTGCATGCTATAGTGAATTTCTGTAATTGTGTCCTAGGTTCCCCAGGAGAAACAGCATTCAGAGCTACTGACCAGGGATATGACAACGACAAACAGTACAAGAAGGTAATTACTCTCTTGCAAAACTAAAAATGTCTTGATAACAGGAATTTTATTTAAGTGCTTTAGTACCTACTTGTAGACAATTATTTGAGGCATCTTGAATAGAATTTATCGTTGAAAATTACTTGACTATGCGTTGTTTGGTTTAATACATAAACAGTAAAATGATAATGAACATTTTGGTATACAAGGAGATACAAGGCAGTCATAAAAATCTTCAGGAATTGCTTTCCTTAATTTCAGGAAATTAATTTGTAGTAAGAGTGCAATTTTGGTTATTTTGTGTGCATTTGTGATTTTTTAAGGTATGTTCTGATTGGCACTTGAGCTTGTAGCTTATTACTGAAGTTGGTTTAGGCTTTTATAGTTATTTGCAAGCATTTCTGCTTGCAACCTTATTTCTGTTGACATTTTCACAGCTGTAGATTCAACTTAAGGATTTCTGCCTTAAAAAATTTCTATTTCTTGAAGCAGTCTGTCTTTTTACTTTATTTAGATAAAGCATACATCACATTTTTGTTACTATATTCTGGAAAAAAATGTTATTGTATTTTAAGAACTAAAAGTTTTAGTATTTTTTCCTTGATTTAAAGAAGATGATGTTTAATTTCTTTTGATTTCATGAATAGTAGATCTTCTTTCTATTAAATTTCTAAACTGTAATGTTGCTCACTCTTTAAAGGCTTTTCATTTTTCCTGTGACTTTTTAAAAATTCATTATAAAAATGGAAGGAAAACCATATGTATTGGGGAATTTGTAAATTATTATACATTTATTTGTGCAACCATCTGAACTGTAAGTGGGGCTTCTACATAAAAAACCATTTCTGTATATGCAGGCATGTATACATTTATTCTACATTAATTCTGCATGGCAATATATAGTGAAACCTGAGCAAAGCTCACTTTTTATAACTTTTTCCCTTTAGAACAGTGGTGGATTTCATCATGAGAATTAAATTAGCTTTTGGTTCCCCTTTGTCAGTAAACTGTCTATATATATATATATTGTTTTATTTTCCTTTGAGTGATTGCTTAGCACAGGTTTTGCTGTTTAAAACATAAAAGATAATCTACTATTGATTTGTGAAGAAGAGGCCATCTTACTTAGCTTATTGTCTTTGATAGCAAAATTAACTGAAATTTTTACTGAATAACAGTAATATCACTAATATAAATACTGTTGGGTTTTTTTTTGGATGCAGTGACAACTCCATTTTAATATTCCAACAAAACTTTGGCTGTAGTACAGAAAATGTGATCCCACAATAAAACAATATGACTTACAAAATTTAGTCTGATGTACTGATTTTTGCTATCAGAGTTATAGCTGATATGTTATGCTTAAAAACTGCTGGTTTGCTAATTAATATGATCAGTTCTGGCTATGATATTTCAAACAAGGCACATATGAATACCTAACAAAGCATAATCACTCTAGTTTATTGGCAAGCAAAATTATTATTTTCAAGGCAATGGGTTAGATGGCCTTTCATTCAGTCCTTTCGCTGCCAGCCAATAAGAATTGTGATCATATAAATTCATAAAGTGCTGTAGCATGGTATTAAGTGTGTCTGATCAGCTGGTTTGCTTTGTTTCATTGTGGAAAGATGAGTAACTGATAAAGAAATCTAGGAATTCTGATCTGGAGGAATGTTCTGGAGAACTCTTACTGGGCATGGTCCTCAAACAAGCCTCTCAAACCTTTCTGTAGAATGAATGAGAAACCAGTTAGTTTGCAAGATAACTTTGAGAGAGTGCACATTGTGCCAAACACCAAATCAGGCTATACTGTTTCTTTCCAACTAATGCCTTTATCCTGTAGACTCTAATTTATTATAAAAAGTATGAAGTTTTTTAAAAGTGAATGCAATTAAAACTCCTGGAGTGTTCTGATAAGTAATTTAAATAAATGTAGTTGGAATCTGTTTCTATTTGGATTAAGTAAGAAGTTTTGTTCATGGACAAAGAGGAGAGAAGATAACTAAAAGCTACAGTGTAGTAAAATATTTCATTGCACTGCATGAGTGGGACTAATTCAGGCTTCCACTTGAAATAGCAATGTTACCTTCTTAGAAAAGTATCTTGCACTATTGTCTGTCCCAAAAAAAATTTCAGAAGAGTTTCAGCTTCCTATTAATGCCAAAAAATTCCAAAGTTTAGTCCAGTTTTTAAAGTTTATAGTGATTATAGCTGTGATGAAGTGGGCATGAAAAAAATGTGACTCGAGTAATGGTTTGGGGCTTATAAGACAAATAATTCAAAACTATCACAGGGTCACCTTCAGTTGCTGTAGGAAGTGACACAGTAATTCTGCAGCTCTTCACTCCAGCTACTGCTGGCAAGTGGAAAAGAGGCTTTAGTAAAGAATATCATTTGACTTGGATATTTATTCTTTTTTTAAACATTTTCTTTGCTTAATTCTCTCTTGCAAGTTATGCAATTCACAGTTTTGTGTTTTAGGTATTCTGGATAAAATTGTGACAGTTATTCAGATACTTAGAAATTGATCTCTTTACCTTCCTCATCATTTGCAACCCTTTACATCCCGTAGCATTTAATGATTTTTCTTGCAGGGACTTTGGCTCAGCTTTTCTCATGAACCATCACACTGAAGTCAGTAGAAAATAGTGGAAAGAGTCAAGACATGCAAAAAGAGAGGGCTGTGGTTCCTCATGAAAATGGGAGACAAATACTTTAGTCATGAGGAACTTTGAGTTAGTCATACTCCGCTGAAGGACAGTATATTAACTTTTAATGTAAAATAATGTCTTTTTTTAAAAGCATCTGTGGTAACAGTGTTAGCACTTGTTTTCCTTATTTTTTCTTGTGCACCCAGATTCTCATGATGGCTTTACAGGATTTGTGCCACTGTGTTTGTCAGCTAATGTTATTCCCCTTTACACTTTTTCTTTGATAATAAAAATAATAATGTAACAGTTGGAAAGAACATTCTTTTAAATAATTACTTTTACAGTGGAATGATTGATTTGAGGTGGGGGATTAGGGAGGTGAAAACAGTGGTAGTGTCCAGTGGCAGAGAGATGGGAACATTTGTGTGTGTGTGTGTCCTGGTTCACACCAGCCTAAGTGTTAAGTAATTGCACATTATATAATTAGATTATGTGACATTAGGCATTTGTTACAGTTCCTGTTTAAAGGCTAAAAGGCCTTTATGGCAGGTTTTATTCAGTGTTTTTTCTTGTATTTTCTTGATCCAGAGCATAATGTTTAAAGGGACTGTGCCAGCACATATTGAAAGTTCAGTTGTTTGTGAAATGGCAAAATATTATTATTGCTCCTCTAATACAAAGTGTAGCCGTGAGGCAGTCTCTCCTTGCTGCTGTGTAGAAATGAAATCTTTTGTTTGGTCTGAGTTCTTGGCACAGTTCTAATGCATTTGCCATTCTGGCAACTGAGAAATTTATTAGATCTTAAAGTGATCCAGTAAAACAAAGATGTGAAGATTTTCTGTTCTTGAAATGTTACATGCATCATTATTCAAGACATGTTTTATATTTGGTCATTTGATTCAATCTTTCTTCTTTTATCCATTCTCCTCTGTGTTTTTTATCCTTATGTGTACATGCCTGTGTGTGTATTTCATGCAACAGATGTGTAGCTTGATGGTGGATATCCTGAATTCTCAGGCCAAAGTTCTCTTTCAGGGTTTGTTTTGATTCCTGAAATGCATCTTTGAAACCTTTTATTTCACTGAATTTTTTTAAAAAAGAAAATGTAGTATTTTTTTTAAAAAACTTTATTTAAATTGTTCATAAATACATTTGTCCACATTCTCTGAAATAAATTGTACATAAAGTTCCAGTGGGTGCTGGCATAATATCTGCAAACCAATTTTGAAAGACAGGTTATCATTACAAGAGTATTTGATGTGGAGGGAGAAGAGTCCTAAGCTTTGTGGAAATTCTGAATAAGTAAAGGAGTAAGCATTGAGTTGCAGGGATTTTGAAGTGATCAGGAAGGATTATGACAGGATGGATTTAAACTGCAATGTGTTATGGAAGTGGAAAGGGGGCCTTGTCTTTCCTTATGCTCTAGAAATGGTTTTGCTTCCCATAGTTCAAAAAACTTAAGTAGCAGGCAAAATATCTTTCTATAAACTTTCTAGCAACTGTATTGCTGGGAATAAAAACAAAATTAGAACTTTTGCTGATGAAGTTGGGCCTACTAGCTGTTGTGCACAACTTTGTGTAGAATATCCAAAGCATTCTCTACAAATACATGCATGGTTAAACTCTGAAAAATTGCTGGTACTTAAGAACTTCTTGTGTGAATAATTGAAATGAGAGCCTTTGAAAATATTTCAAAGCCAGAATAGTTGAGTTTTTTTTTTAAAATTTAGATGCTTAAAGTTGAATATAATTATAGAACCTAGCTAAATGTTTCTTGGTTTGTTCTAGCTGGATTTGTGAGGTGCGTGGGTGTGTTGGCTGTGTCCACTCCCAGCTAGCTAGCAAGAGATCTTGCCAGTGAAATTTCAGTTTTGTTTACACTGACCCATTCATACCTGTTTTTCATCTGTCTTTGTCATGCCCTTTGGTTTAACTTTGTTCTCCTTACACCACAAATTTTTCCTCTCCTTTTTATTATAAACTCATGGCAGGGCCTGCTTGGTGAACTCATTCTGTTACAACAACAAATCCAGCAGCATGAAGAGGAAGCACGCAGAGCCGCTGACCAATATAACATGGGCTCTTCCCAGCAGAAGCGAAAGGTGATGGCTTAAGGGTCCATGTCTACTGTAATCACACTAATCAAGTACTTCAGCCTTCTTCATTTCAGCTAGAAAAATCTAACTAATTAAATCATGGGCCCAGATGATTATGGCCAACTTCGCTGCAGATGTATAGTCCTGTTTCAGTTTAACCAAGTTGCATTTAAAGCATAATGTTAAAAACAGGTACTTTGTATTACCTGGAAATTGTATGTTCTCTGCCTCTATACGAACTGTTATTTAAAGTTTATACATAAAAAACACATTTAAAGGAAAGTATGTGAATAAAGGTCAAGTCTCTTTACTGTTGCTTTCTTATAATGGCTCTCTTTTGTAAGAGTATAGCTATTTACAAGCAGTGTGTCTCTGGGAACATTTTTTCCTGCTTTGTGCTGTTACCAATCTGAAAACTACAGCAGCTCCTTAGAAACAATTTTGCACAGGCAGTTAACTACTGCTGTTAATAACAGCCTCTACTATACATTGATCAAAGGTATTCCTTTGTCTGTTTTCCCTCTTAAGGCACTGTTTATACTGATACACTGTGTGTGTTGCACATTTGCACATCACTTTGCTTAACTTAAGCTTTGATTGTTATAGTCATTGTTATATGGTTGAGATTAATTGGAAATGCTTCCTAAATTGGCATATTTTAGTTGTCTAATCTGTTACAACCCAGAATTCTTAGCACATTGCTTTCTTGGTTGCCTCTATGCCCCTGCAAAATCTCTCTGGTTGCCCATATTTTTCAGCAGCTTGGGAATTGAACACTGGATACAGAACTTGATTTTCTGTACACCTAGATCTAAACTCCCATAGAAAGAAGAATACAGCAAATGTCAATGAAACATCTAGGCATAGCTACAAAGCTGCAATTGTCATGCTTTTTTAGTCCATCAGCAGAGGAAAACACTGTTCTGTGAAACTACAGTAGCATTATAAACTTAAATATTTTACTCTCTTGCCATATTTTTTAGAGTTACAATTCCTGGCCATTCTAAACTTTTCATCTTCCTGTAATACTTTGTTTTTTAAATGGTGAAAGGCATTTTTTCCTCATAGTTCATCTTTCAAACTCAGTTAATATTTTGACTGGATTTAAAATAACACTGATGTATTCTGCCATCAGTTGTGAATCTAGGTGTTGTATAACAATATAACAGAAATGCAATTATTTGAGGTTATTTTATCTCAATACATGCCCTACAAATGTCCTCACTTTCATTTCCTCCCAGACGTATATTTTAGTAGAAGAGCAAAGATGTCTTCAGTGGTTTAAATACTGTTTGTTCAGTTGCTCTTTGTTTTAATAAATCCTTCAGCCGCTGTTATATTCTATGCAGTGTGAGAGAGCTACAGTATGGAGTAGTATCTTGAAGTTTATAATAAAATGTTGTAAAATGAAGTTTATAATATATGAAGATGTAAAAATTTCTGGAAAGGCAATGCAATATTTGATATACATAAATGTATCAGCTTAATAAATTTAATCGAAGGGGGAAAAAAAGGCTTGATATTACATTTGTTTCTGATTGAAATTCTACCTTGTTGGTACTTTTTTGAAACTAATTCTGCAATTCCCAAGCTGTGAAATAGCTTTAAGGGCTATCTTTCTAAATGTTATTCTGTCCTCCAAGGCAGGTACTCTGTTCTCTGAGCGCTGAAAGTCAAACTGCCTCGCATATAAAAAGTTTTAGTTTAGCATTCAAGACTACTGTTCAGCATACCTGCCTAATGACAGGGAACGTGTCTTGTTTATCACACTAATCTTTTTGCTTGAAACAAATCAAAAGAGACAATAAACTCTTTTCTTTCGTATCTTGATATGAGGCTGTAAATTAAAGATTCCAATCATTGATCCAGGTCCTCCTTTGGAAGAAGAAATTGTTACTGTAGTTGAAATAAGTCATTGCATGCCCTTTTGACAGGGCATGAACTAAACTTGCTTGTTTTTAGCAGAGTTGGCTTGCTTGTCTGGCTGCTAGAAAACGTGATCATTTCATTTCCATTCTTGGAAGTTCTGTTGCTCAACCTACTTGCACATTTCCCATTTTAATTTAATTACTCTATTAATTCTATTCCAGTTGTAAATTGAATAATAGTAACAGCTGTCTCACAGTCGGAGAATATTAAGACCAAAAGTATAATTGTTTCCTGTTGATTTTTTTTGTCAGCCTTTTGATAAATATATAGCAGTGTAATGGATTAGTCTTGTTTTGCTGTGCTTGGCTTCTTGTTACGCATTTTTTGTCTGGGCCTTGATATTATCATTTATATTGCTGGAAATCATTGTAGTTCTGTAGATGATCCATTCAGAATTATAGCCTGATTAGAGAATATAAAAAAAAACCCAACCAACCAAACAAAACAAAACAAAAAAAAACAACAAATAAACAACAACAACAAAAAAATAGTATCTGCTTTTAAAGGTACTGACTTTTCAGAGGCACATACTTATTTTCTACGGTGTGTGACAAAGGTTGTCGGAAAGCATCCACTGTGTAAAATGATTAGCTTTGTAAGGAGCTTCTGATAATCTTACTGAAGGGGTATATGCATCTTTGTGTGCAGGAACCTTAATTAGTAATGGCCCTACAGCTTCCTCATAACTCTATGGTGGCAGTGGGGAAAGGAGGAATCTTGAAGAGCAAACCATGCTGAACTGGATTAAACAAATACCGATCTGTCTATATAACGCTATTTTAATTGTTGATTGGATTTTTTTTGTGGGTAGAAATAATTGATCACAGATCAGTCGTGTGACTGTTAGTAGTTTTCATGATAATTTTAGCTTTTTAAAAACTTACAGTAATATTATGAACTATACGTTCAAAATACTGTATGTACTAAAATTGAAAGCACACCTGAACCAAATGCTAGAGCATATACATCATTCCAGAGCGGTTTATTTTTGACATATTTACCTAATTGTCCATGTTTGACTGAATCATCTATTACTAGATAATTTTTGCTTCGGATCTTGCAACGTGTAGCTGTGTGCAGTATTTTTGCTTATTGTGTTTAGCCTAAGTGTGCTGTACATAAAAGACAACATTCATGTGGTTAAAGGTGATCTGTCTGTCATTATGGGCTTCAGAGATGCATCAAGGCCCTGAAATTACTTTCAGGAACAGCTTGCTTCAGAGCAGAGAGCAGGAAAATGTTAATTGCTTTGAAAATCTGCAGCACATGGAAACACTTTGTTTTCATTTGCTTTATTTTCTTGCTTCTTCTGACTCTACACCATTCTCGTTACCCTTCTACTTTTATTTCCCCCTTCTGCCTCTGAGGTGTTTGAAGTGTGTGTATATATGAATGTGTGGTTGCATATGCCACCATGTGGCTGCACGCATTGAGTTGTCTGTGTGTTCAATTAACACCGTTTCTGATTCACTTTTGCTATCACCAAACTAATTAACAAAAATTAAAAGGAAGTCAGTTTACAGCAATTCCTTCTTGCTGTTTATAAATAAGAAAATAATAGGATATGGATGGAAGCGTCAAGTTGAATTGCTTTCTATAAAGTGCAGGCACAACCCTGTATATTGCAGCTTTAATAGCTAAATAATGTCAATAACTGTGGTTTTTCTTAAAATTGTTTAATATGTAACAACTGGTGTGAAATTATAATAATTAAAATGATTTGTGTCAAAAGGACAGCTGTCCTCTGCATGTCAGTTAATATGCTCATTCTGATATGGAGTTGTAAATGTCATATGAGTTTTATTACATGAGTTTTATTTAAATACTGAAGCTGTTATCTGTATAATTCTTTCAGTAATTGTTTAGGTCCAACACTTTTTAATACTGATTTTAGATTTTATGTTGTTTGTAAATTTTTTTACATAATAAGAATTTGTATGGCACCCTTTATGCTTTTGTGTTTGAGTTACTGAAAAGGGATTGTTTTGAACAACTGTTTATTACATCTTAATGAACCTATTTTAAGAATATTTGACTAAAAATGGCTCTTAATTGTCTGATCTTATTACATTTATGCCTTGGACTTCAAAATGTTTCATATTACAATATCCTAACTTTTCTAGTTTTTAACATAGTTTGGTTTTTTTTTAAAACCCTTCAAGACTGTCCTGGCTAACTACAATTTATGTTCAGCATTATAATTCTGAAAAACAAATAATAGAATTAATCCCCTTGAAGATTTGGAAATAGTGAAAACTTGCCTGAAAGTAGTTTCTGTAGCAAGCAGGTGGTTTAGTGACTGTGTCCCATTAAGATCATGCTAATTCTGAAAATGAATAGGTGAGATCCTGAGAGTTTAACCACTAAAATTACATATAGGGCAGTGGCCAGAAAACTAAGCACATGAGCCAACCTTCCTAGTGTTAAGTCTTGAAGGATTAGTTTTTGCATTTGCATGTACTGGAATGCACTTTTTTTTTTTTTTTTTTACATGAGCCCCCTGTTGCAGATGGAACTTTCCATCAGTGTTAAATCTCAAACTTTGAATTGAAGAATTCTACTTGCCTTAAAATGCATGTAAAGTCAATTTGCTGATATGCAGTGAAGCTTTCAGTATGTGATTTGAGTATTTGCAGTGGATAAACTAAAGAATGTATTAGTAGCCATGATTATTTTTCTTTGTAGGTTTCTGACAAAGAGAAGATTGATCAACTTCAGGAAGAACTTTTACGCACTCAGGTAACTTTTCTGAATTATTAATGTCTTGGGTAGGGATTTATGTGCAGCAGATTCAGATCTACTAGACAAAAGCTTGCCTGAAATACTGTAGTTGGGGTAAAAATACAGTGCTTTTTTGGTCTTTGAGCTTACCAGTGCAGAGTTGACTGTGCTGGCACAGACCAAGGGTCGGTGTAATCATACTTTTCTAAAATACTTCCCTTGCCTTCAGTGTTGTACACTCATGAAGTGAAATTAGCAAAACAGTGATATGTAAATACAATGCTAACATTCCATTTTTTTTTTAACATATTATGCATGCTAACTTTGTCCTAACATTCTACAGTTCTCAGTTCTTAGTGCTTCAGTGCTACTAAACGTATCTGTGATATCTTGTATGTTTAAATGGCACATTTATTGCAGATAGGAAAAGAGTTTACTTATTAAGGGGTTACGTTTTAAACCTTTAATCTAAGAAACATTTCTAGTAAACTAATGAAGCTTTTAAGTGTATTTGCCGACCAAACATCAGAGGAGAGATAGACGTTGTATGGGATATGTGGCGTAAGGCATTCAGACTGTAGTACAGTGGCATTCAGGATAACCAAAATATGTTCTTTGTTTTCTTTCATCAAGGAAAATGATTGCTGTTGCAATGCTAGTGTTGTATATAAGCCATGCAGTGTTAATCAAAATCTACTTTGTGAAGTAGTAAGCAGTTCTTTCAATTAAGTTCTTTCAATTATGGTTGGACTATTTGGTATGAAAATTGCTATGTGCAGATTGAAAGCTTTCTCTTTGCCCTCTCTTTAGAATTTAAGAGAACATTTAATCACTAAGAACCTGAAGAGGATAGTGCTGTTCAGAGAGATGTCCTTCAAATTTTCACTGTTTTTTTTTAAAGAATAATGACAGTTATTGTTAGGATTCTTTAATATAGGTTTCTAAAAAACTTCTCTTTTCAAAACCCAAGGCACTTTGGGTTTCTACTGTCTTCCATCTACTTCTGTTGTAATTTAATATAATCTGAGAGAAGATGTACTTTTGCAAGCAAAATCCTGATTTCAGTATTTCCCTGTTATCTGCCTGTTAAAGAGAAGCCTGCTTCATTTCCTGGCAGAAAAGTAGAAGATCTGCAGAGATCAGCTTTAGGATCAATGATTTTCAGACTGGCCTTTTAAAAAATGCATGGCCTAACTTCAGCACACCTAGGAGTGCTGTAATAGACATTTGGAAAGTCCATTTTTTATTATTTCTGTATATTATGAACACATACATGTTTACTTTGTTCCCCATACATAAAACTTATTACTATTTTAACCTTGTCAGGTTGTAAGTATAAATCTGGTTATCTTCTATCAAGGGTACAGGTATATATGAGTATACATTTTTAAGAACATGTTTTATACATGTTAAAGAATAAAGTCACAAAACTAAAATAATTTCACGTTCTCTGAAGTTTGACCTTGCATTCACAGAACTGTAGAATCATTAAGGTTGGAAAAGACCTCCAAGATCATCAAGTCAAACCATCAGCCCAACACTACCATGACCCCTAAATTGTGTCCTGGGGTACCATACTGACATGTTTTTTTAACCCCTCCAGGGATGGTGACTCAACCTCCTCCTTGCGTGGCCAGGTCCAATGCCTCACAACTCTTTCCATAAATAAATTCTTCTTAATATCCAACATAAACCTCCTCTGGCACAACTTAAGCCTATTTCCTCTCATCCCATTGCTAGTCATTGGGGAGAAAAGACCAACGCCCACCTCACTACAGGCTCCTTTCAGGGAGTTGCAGAGCACACTAAGATCTCCCCTCAGCCTCCTCCAGACTAAACAACCCCAGTTCCCTCAACTGCTCCTCATAAGACATGTTCACCAGACCCCTCACCAGCTTCATTGCCCTTCTCTGGACCTCAGAGTCTTTCTTATGCACCTCTTCTTACCAACACCTCAATGTCTGTCTTATGCTGTGGCACCCAAAAATGAATGCAGTACTCAAGCTGTGGCCTCACCAGTGCCAAGTCCAGGGGCACAATCACTCCCCTGTACCTGCTGGACACATTATTTTTGATACAGGCCAGGATGCTGTTGGCCTCCTTGGCCACCTGGGCACACTGCTGGCCCATGTTCCGCTGGCTGTCCACCAGCACCCCCAGGTCCTTTTCTGCCAGGCACTTTCCAGCCACTCTTCCCCGAATAGTTGATTCAATAGCTGATTTAAGAATTCCCTACATCAACTACGGAGCATTTCCAGCCCTTCTGGGGGTGTGGCTTTCATAATATTGAGCAATATAATGTGCAGCTGCAGATCTAGTTTATGAAAAAGTATTTCATCCCTTAGGCAGCCCTTACAGAGCAGGAACCATGATTCCTCAGCTGTGTGATTTACAGTTCTTCTTCAGACAGCAGCACTTTTTCCTCTTAGGTGTGTTGTATTCATATGTTATACTTTAATAGGGCTTTTCAGTGCAAATGGTTTTTGCCACAGTGCAAAAAGGTCGGGACTCCTTCCTGTCTCAGTAATTGATTTAAACTTCACCAAATCTCATTCTAACAAAGTTTTATTCTCCCTAATTAGCAAAGCAGAACTAGTTATTTTTAGGTAGACTTTTCAGGGTTGATGCATATCAGTCATATTAGTCATTACTTTCCCTTAATTTAAGGCACAATTAATCTTTTGTCTTATTTATAGGCTTCTAAATTCATTGGGTCTTCGTCTCAGCCACATTGTTTTGATATTGGGGTTTGCAACCTATATATTTGCTAGATTTGAAAGCATTTATTGCTTACCTTTTTTATACAATAGATTGAAATAATTTTTTCTTAAAAGTAGACTTGAGCCAAATATATTTTCACATTATAGAAAACAGTTTTAAGAGTAGGTATCAAAATTATATTCATCTCATCTTCAGAGGGCTATCATAATCTCTTTCTGGACAGAATTAAACTGTACAGTTGTTTCTTGAATGAGGTTGTATACTGAAGAAAGTCTAAACTAGACTTGCAGATTCACATTTAACCCTTGTGATCTTTTTGACTGAACAGCCAGTTCCCACTGGCACTAATTTGTCTGACTGCATTTGTGTGACTCCTTTGAAAATGATGCTTAAGATGTTTAAAAATTGATTTATGTATCTCCAACTTTGAACATAGTGGTCGTTTTAAAACTTGAAACAAAGGTGTTGACAAAAAAAATATCCAAACAGGCTTCTCTTGATGGCCTTATGTTTGCAATAAACTGTGATGATCAAAAAGGTTTCTGTATTTTTGAAAGACTTGCCTGAAGGATAATATTTTTTTCCATAGGTAAAACTTTGCTCGTGTGAATGTACTATTTCTGTGATGACAAGAGTATGTTTGTATCACTGTTTTGTAGCTCAAATACCAAAGAATGCTTGAACGATTAGAGAAGGAAAACAAAGAATTAAGAAAATTGGTACTGCAAAGAGATGACAAAGGGATTCATCAAAGGAAGTTAAAGGTACTTGTGTTACAAATCACCATAGGAGGATATTTATATGGTTTTTCCATTATGCTATTCTTAACTGTATTTAATTCATATAAGAACTTTTAACCTTTGCTATGTTTATGCTAATTTTTGTATAAGTTAAGGTTTTTATACTTTAAGCTATATAGCGTTTGGAAATGGCTTCACTTGATGAGCAACAGTGGGTTTACCAGGTTGAGGTAAATAACTGCCTTAAGTGGGAAATGTGGATTGGGTTTTTTGATGTAGTACACAGTCTGATACCTTTGTGCTTTGTCAAGGGTCGTACTGAGTTGGGCAGGAGTATAGTTACAAGGTCAGGAAATATCTTTTAATGGCATTGTATAAATCCAAGTAGACTGAGCTAAGTATGCTCTTCCTTTTCTGTGCCACCATCCTGGGTGTTCTGAAAACATACACTTTTCTGCCTCTCTGTATCATTTTCTGACCAATATGGTTCTTATTCTTTCCTCTTGGAGACAAGGAATTCGCTTTTGTACATGAGTTTGATAGCTCTGTACCCTTGTTAAGGGTCTTCATTTTCAATCTGAAAAGTAGGTCTAGATGTTTAATGGAAGATGCTCAGTTCAGCTTCTTAAATTTGAAGCGGTCAACATTGAAGGCTGTTGTTTCATGCTGTGCATAGGAGCTCTCATTTTGCTCCTTCAGCGAGCTGCGTTTGTGGCTGTACTGGTTTCATCCACAGGAGATAAGGCACAATGCCTGCTGTTATGTTTCATGCAACAAGGACCTGTGCTGCAGTAGCGACAGTTCAGGTTTCAAACCATCAGAAGAGAATGAACACATTTTTACAGATTAGTTTGCAGCATATGCAAATGCACTAGTCTGAAACCCAGTCTGTGTTCTGTTAACTCTTGTGTTCTCTCTCTACTTTTTTTTGGTAGAAATCCTTGATCGATATGTATTCTGAAGTACTCGACATCCTGTCTGATTATGATGCCAGTTATAACACTCAAGATCACCTACCTCGAGTAAGCAGATAGAAATGTCAGGTTTTGTTTATTGAAACACCGGTCTTATAATTGAATAGAATGTTGAATTATATTCCAGAATAATAAGGTGCTAGTGCTAGACTAGTTTCTTGTAACTCCAGTGGTTTTGCTTAAGACATGTTCTCCCTTTAAATCAAGAAGATAGTTTTGAGAAGAACCAGTGTAACTATGTTCAGTCTGTCTTGGCTCATAGATAAAACCCTATCTAGATACAGATATTGCTGCTGTGCTCAGCCTTTCATGTTAAATGGCCTCTGTCAGGGCGCCCCAGCCTTCTCAGAATTTTAAAATGACTGTTGTTTCCCAGCGTGTACCAGTGAAGCTGTGAAAATAAGGTGTCCTGGCTACCTCCCCACAGTAGCATTGGTGTAGGAGGGGGAGCATGAGAAGGGGTTTGGCAAGCCTGGTGCTGGTGCAGGGGAGAGCCAGGAATGCTTCCTGCTTGCACAGCCACCTGTACCACTGGTGCTTTCTATGGGAAATTAATAAGATGGGGAAATGATAGCAACTACATCACAATTCAGCCTTCTCCAGGCTGAAGCAGCATCTACCAGATGAGTAGCAGAACTGCCTGCCATGAGAACAATAAGCTCTTCCTCTCTTCATTATGTGGCCTGGCAGGTTATGGACAAGTCAATTTTTTGCATGACTAAAAGTTAGTCTTTCTTCAAGGATTCCATATTTAAACCAATGCAGTTGTTGTCAAACATAATAGAGCCAGTGTTGATACAGGTTAACATCTTTTTAGTCAGCTTTTGTTTAAGCTTCCAAAATGTCCTCCTGAAAGCCAATGGCTGTTTAAACTTTCCCCTAAGGTGGTGGTGGTTGGAGATCAGAGTGCAGGAAAAACCAGCGTGTTAGAAATGATCGCCCAGGCCCGCATATTCCCGCGAGGCTCCGGGGAGATGATGACACGTTCTCCTGTTAAGGTAAGTGGCATCATAATCTCTGAATCAACATTTGCTCTATTGTTCTCCCTTTGATTCTGGCACTAACCAAAGTACACATGAACATTTGTTTATAAAATGGCAGAACTGTTGCAGTCAATGACAGAACTTCTGCAGTATGATCCATATATACTATTGAAGTGGTAGTAGTTCCTCCTCTAAGTAGTGTCATGCTAAGTAAGCATTATATAGAGTTGTGTGTCTGCAGTGGGAAGTGTACATTGCTATGTGCATCTCATGTTTCTGTGTTAGATTTACTATACTTGCTCATATAAAGCTTTTATCATTTAGGTAACACTTAGTGAAGGTCCCCACCATGTGGCTTTATTCAAAGACAGCTCTCGGGAGTTTGATCTGACCAAGGAAGAAGATGTAAGTATAGAGAGCTGACTGGAAGTTAATTTAACTTCTGGTAATTCTCTGAAAAATGTGTCTCTATGAGCCATGTTTTGAGTGAAATATGTTTAGTGGGGCAAGGTGTTTTCTTAGTTATTAAATTATCTGTTAGTGGGGTTTTTGGCTGGCACTACATTTTGATAAAATGTAGGAGGAGCTCCTGTGCCAAGACATTTTTTGGAGTATGCAGGGTTTTGGAGGTAATCTGTCATTTAGCACCCCATTTACCAAACTTAGTTATTCAAGGTGCATTTGAGATAGTGTTTATAAACAGAGCTCTTAATCCCTACGTAAATGCTTTTTACTTATTTTTCTGCTATTGTGATTATGAGGAGTTTTATATTTTATATTTTACTTATTTCAAAACAGCTTGCAGCTTTGAGAAATGAAATAGAAATCAGAATGAGAAATAGTGTGAAGGAAGGGTGCACTGTTAGCACTGAGGTAAGACTTGTTACATATTTAGTGGCAAATACCTATGCATGTGTATCTTTTATAAGTACTCTTCAAATAGGAGACTCTGGTGAATCCAGTTTGTGTATAATATTAATATTTTGCGCTATACAAAATGTTTGTTGTGTTAAAATTTGTTTTATACCACAATTACATGCATATAAAACTGGACTTTTTATTAAAAAATACAGACTGCTGGTTCAGAGGATGTCTGTGTGTAAATATGCATTTATATAATTTATATATGTAATTTTAGTTTGTGCAACTACGTACAAAGTAGGTGTGTGTATGAATCTTTAATTTCAATTTTACTTCACAGACCATCTCCTTAAGTGTGAAAGGGCCTGGTTTGCAAAGAATGGTATTGGTTGATTTACCCGGAGTCATTAGTGTAAGTATGAAATGAAAACTAAATATCTTTAAAAAAATTTTAAGACATTTAAATGAAGAGGTGTCATTGGTGAGAATATTAATTGTTGATTTCCTTTTTTTACATCTTTGTTTTCTTTTTTCCTTTAAATATGTATCTCCATATACTTATTAAAGACTGTGACATCAGGTATGGCTCCAGATACGAAGGAAACTATCTTTAGCATCAGCAAGGCCTACATGCAGAATCCTAATGCCATCATCCTTTGTATTCAAGGTAATAAGATGGCAATCAGACTCCCAGGGGGTTTTTATTTTTCAGTTGTGATTTTTATGTTAGTCTGAGGACTCTCCTGATTATATTTTTTTTTTTCCATTTGTGGTAACCTGTATAGTGCACAAAAAGCATGCTGTGGAGTGTCTGTTTATAAATTAAGGCACCTTTACCTGTGGCAAAAAGCAATTTTTTGATAGGCGATTTTAATCATTAAAAAAAAATGGTGGTGGTGATAAAAGTTGTAACATGAAACTTACTTGATCTACTGTATCTTCAGTATGTTAAGCTACACAGTCCCTAAAATGTAACTCTTTTTGTTTGGTTTAGATGGATCAGTAGATGCAGAACGCAGTATTGTCACAGACTTAGTCAGCCAAATGGATCCCCAAGGGAAAAGGACAATTTTTGTCTTAACTAAAGTTGATCTTGCTGAGAAAAATGTGGCTAGCCCAAGCAGGGTGAGTTGAAATTATTTTTTTTCCTCAATTTGTGATGGCTGAAGTTACATATGGGAAAATATGTGAGATAGTTTTGAATGCCTATTTCTATATTCAGTATGATTATTTTTTTTTTTTTTTGATGGTTCTTGTTTTAGTCTCCCTCAGGCTTTGCTTTTTGTGATCAGCTGCATGACTTCAGTCACAGCTTGGCTACAGCTTTTCTATAATACTGGTTCCTTTCATGCAGGTGGCCTGACCAAGTTCCATTTCCTGAGAAGGCTTTAGGATATGCTGGGATATATTTTTTACCTGTATTTTGTGTTTTGCTATGTTATGTCTTAATTTGTGTTATACCTTTGGGTTTTTTTTTCTGTAAAATACCAGTAGAACTCATGACAAACTGCTTCTTATAGTAGTCTCTACATAGACACAACTAGATCTGGTTTTAAAACAGTGTTAAAGAAAAGAATGTCTCTGTGCAAAGTTAACTACATTTTTTTAATCCTTTCTTTTCATAGATCCAGCAAATAATTGAAGGCAAACTCTTCCCAATGAAAGCTTTGGGTTATTTTGCAGTTGTTACTGGAAAAGGTAAAGAGAGCTCTGACTCTGCTTATTCTCTCCTTGATAGCAGAGGAAACTGTCTAAATGGAACTATTGCAGCACTCTTTTCTTTCTCCAGGAAACAGCAGTGAAAGCATTGAATCTATTAAAGAATATGAAGAGGAATTTTTTCAAAACTCAAAGCTGTTAAAGTATGTTGCTATTTATTTGTTTTAATAAAATGAGCCTGTGTTGGTAAATGCTCGCATCAATTACAGTGTAGAAACTATTTGAGGTTTAATCTGATTAAATTAATTACATTGTTAAGGTGACCAAATTAGCCTGGTTTCCTAATGGTTGCTGTAAGGCAGTCGAGAGAGACAGACATCTTCAGGCAGCTGCTGATTCCACTGCAGTTCTGAGCCTCTCTTCAAAGGGTTCTGTCTCTCTCCATTGGCTCTAGAACAACTGAATTCCCAGCCTACGTCTGGGCACTTGATGCAGCTGGGAGGAGTGAATCCAGCCCAAATATGAGTTGTAGTGCCTCTAAATATCAGCCATCTTGGTGTGACAACAATGTTGTATTCAAAGGGTCATCTTTTGTGTTCTGCTGGAAGTTCATCGAGCAGAGTTTTGATTTTGCAGGCTTGTATTTCTCAGGAAAGCAAGCTGCATGGTCTTTGGGACTGCAGTACCTGCATTGCAACCTCTAGAATAAAAATGTAGCTGTGCTGAGGGGTGTGTTTTGTTTTGTTTTTTTTTTACTCTTGCTATGACTGTCTGCATTGAATATTTTGGAGGAAGAGACTGGACTTTGGGTTAGGTGCTCATTGACATGTTACTTTCTGCTGTATAAAGCAAAGTTTTATTCTTGTGAGGATAAAATAGGAGACAGAAAGTATGGATGGATATGCATGGAAGAATTTCCTCTAGCTGTCATTCTTTACAGGACTTGTATGCTGAAGGCACACCAGGTCACAACAAAGAACTTAAGTCTTGCTGTGTCAGATTGCTTTTGGAAAATGGTGAGAGAGTCTGTGGAACAGCAAGCAGATGCTTTTAAAGGTAAACATCTTTTCAAAAATCAAGTGAAACACCAACTTTTAAACAGTTCTTTCACACACATACAGTGCTGTTGCCACCATGCATGGGCAGTTGTGTTGTGTGTGTTTTATATGATCATCATTTGTCATTAATTGGTAATTACCCCAGTTAATCTTTACAAAAACACATTAAAAAATAATTAATGGTGTGAAGGACCCACTTGTCCTAAAATTCAAAGGAGTAAATACGTATAAAAAAAATATATAAATTTTTTTTTTCAGGCAAAACACAGTTCTTCCTCTGGATTCAGATGTTGTTTAAAAAGGCTTCCTATATAAAGATACCATCTGATCAGCCAGGGCAGGACTGAAAGGCTCTTTCCACTACGTTTTTTTCAATGCATGAATCCTGCAATTTGCAGATTAAATACCTAAGAATATACAGCAAAAAACTTTGCTCATTTGCAGAGGCACTTAATGTTCTTGGGGCGTTTGTCATAAGCAAAATTTGTGCCAGTTTTAGGAGCTGAGGAACTTTTGAGACAATCATGAAATGCATATAGACAACTAAAAACTCAAGGCCTTGTTTCTTATTTTTGCAGCCACACGCTTCAATCTTGAGACTGAATGGAAGAATAATTACCCCAGGCTGCGAGAGCTTGACAGAGTAAGTTGTACTACTGCCTTAATTTGTGCTACAAAGTGCTGAAAATTCTGGCTTAAAATTTACACCATTTAATTTCATTTCTAAAGGTTTCTTCAAGTTTGCATAAAGTACTGACATTTTAAAATTGAGGACAGTGTGGATTATTCTAGGGGAAGGAAATACTGAGCTCTCTGTTTTGTGAAATAGTATGCTTCAAATTTATGATACTTCAACACTTCACAAGTCCTTCACTCTTCCACGATGCACCTAACTGACCTAACTTGCCCACAGGAATTGGTCAGGGCTTTTTTTTGTGATCATGATGGAACTGGCAGCAAGAAGTAACGTTCTCTGGTCTTTCAGACAGGCAGAGTAACAAATAATTTGGGTCACATTCTCCAATTCTTTTATGGAGATTCCAAATAATCAAATCAGAGGCATACCATAGGTGGATGGGAACATGTGTGGTGAACCAGTGTAGCTTATGACAGACAATAACACATTGTCCAGAAAGTATAATTTCAGGCTTAAAGGACATGAAAAAAATTTGGTTTTTTTACTTTTTGTGTAGGAACATGATCAAACTATGCTTGATACCTTATTTCATATTTTTCCTTTCACATAGAATGAACTGTTTGAAAAAGCAAAGAATGAGATTCTTGATGAAGTGATAAGTTTGACTCAAGTCACACCAAAGCACTGGTATGGTAAATTTTTTATTTCCTTTTCTTATTAACTAGCAGAAGTTTGCCTTTAAAGTATAAAGAATTTTAGTAAACAAAATTTCAAATAAAAATAAGGACCTGTTTTTCTTAGGGCAGTATTATTATGGCCTTTGTCCCTGTGGAGGTCATCTGTACTTGTTTATTATTCTAAAGCAGCAAGTACTTCTGTAATCTCTCACGGTTTGTGGTTTATTCTGGTTTTATACAGTATAATGAACTAGATATTCCTTAAAATTAAAAGGAACAGTCATAACAAAGATGTTTTCAGATTTCATTTGAAGTATGAATTGGTAATTCGCTTAATTTGATGTTTGGGCATTATCATTGTACAAATTGAAATATGTCCTTGGAAAAAAAGACTCTTCATATGTCTGTAAGTCAGACCTGAAAGATGAAAGATTATGTAATTTCTGGCTGTAAAAAGAGCTGATCTGGATGTTTGAGAATTTCATCCTACGTGAAGATCTCCTTGTTAGCCTCAACCAAGTAGCACTTGTCCTACACTGACATAGGTGTGTGTGAGAGAGAGAGAGAGAGCCCTTAGCCTAAGAATTTTAGCAGTGTAGCATCACTGCATAGTAAAGCCACTTCAGACGCAGGCTGAGAGGAGAATAGGGAATGTAAAAGATTACTCTGACAGCTTGTACCACAACCAAGAAACACAAAGATTTCTTTAATGCCTTTGCCTTGTTCAACCAGAATTGAACTGTTACTTGGTCATAGATTAAAAATCAAGATAAAATGTATGACCCTTAACAATGTTAGAATAATTCTGGGCAGGTGGATGTGGTAAGGGGAAGTGTTGTAGGAGGTGTATTAGTCTGGAGTTCTGTTCCAGTCCAAATGTAGTGCAGGTTTCCCATTTTGGCATTTGCTGCTGTTTGCTCTGTAGTACACTGGTCCGTGTCTAGTTTGCCTAATTTTATATTGTGGATTGGGTGGGTGCATAACACAAATGTTTCTGTGCACTTATGTTGGGAGTTAAAATGTAATGGTGATTCTAGTTTTATAACACTTAATGAACTATAATGCAGAACAGGAAACCTAAGTCATGAAAAAAAAAGCTTCTGCTAGCCATTATATAAAGCCTAAAAACAGCAGTGTGTTTGATGAATGCAAATGCTTCTATCCTGTTAAAATTTCCATTCCTTCCAATTAAGTTTGATTGGATTAAGCAAAGCAAAAGTATATTTTTATTGACACATAAATAAAGAAGGAATGAGATGGCATTTGTTCTTAATCAGAGGGCTGCCCTTCTCCTACAGTGCATTTTTAAGTGGTAAAATCCATAACAGATGGTTTCCAGCACACCCTGTAAATGAAATTAATTTACCATGTCCCCAGTTCTTTTAGTGGTGATCAAGAATGATCAACAATTGGTTCTTGTCTGAACACTGTCCAAATCATACTATTCTGAGCAAAGCTTTTTGAATTTTTTTTTTTTTTTACTGTTGGCAATATTAATTTTTATTTATAGTGAATTCTTTCAGCATTTAAATGCTTGCATGCCTTTTAATTTTGTATAAATAGTTTTACTACCCTAAGTATGGCAAAGATCTGTTCCAACAGTAGAAAAGCTAGTGGCTTTGATCACCATTTATGCTGGTTTGTCAGAAGGACAGCTTCAAAACTTTCAAATCTCAAAGAAGGATGCTTTAAACACAAAAAAGGAATTTTAAATTATGCCATTGTTGAAACGGGGGTGAGAATGATATTTATGAGAAGTTCTTCAGTGTTTGTCCACAGATAGCACACTTAGAGTAGGGATATTATTAAGGATAAGGCTTGTGTCGTGAACTTCATCTCATTTGGAAGAAAAGGCCTTGAGTGAATCTGATAGTCTTGTAACACTAAAAAAACCAGTCAGTTTTATTCTGTGGCTCTTAGCTCTCACTATTCTACCAAATCTGGCATTCATATGACCTATTGGTAAGCTGGTTTAGCATGCTGAGCTAGCATAAAATTAACCTGCAAGAAACCCACCGTCTGTACTGGAGACTGCTGGGAGCAGGAGGAGCGTGACTCTGTAGGTCCCAGCTGCATGTTACACAGCTTAGCTGAGTTGTCTCACTGCAGCTGGGAAGTTTCCTGAGTGAGTTTGCTGCTATTTAAAAAGATTAAAGTTAGATTGTTTCCATTGTTATTTCTTGAAACACATCATAAATAGGAAAGTAGTGCTTAGTTTTTTTGTAAATGAATGTCAATATACATTTTGGTAAAAGGTTGAAATTCTCAACTTGCTTCATTGTTTACCCAATCTGGGAACAATCAGTGAAAATCCCAGATGGAAAACTACAGCATGTTCCAACAAACAAATCAGAATACTGCAGAAAGAAAACCCACATGTTTTTTGGGGAGTGTGGACTTTCTGGCAAATCATTTCAGTGCTTTACAGTCTTCCCCCTTGTAGCTCCCCCAGGTGCCATGCATGTGCACACACAGCTCTGCGTGGTTATACTGGTATAAATCAAAGGCTGCAGGGAATAGTTGTACAGTGCAGTGGCAGCTCTAAGTGTTGTAGAAGCCAGCTTCTGAAGCTGTCTTTGCTGCTGAAAGCATTGTGTATTTATGTCCTTAATTCCAAACAGGTTTTGGTTTAAGTTGTGTTCAGGTGTTAAGGTGTATTCCCTGTGTTCTGTAGTTCTGTTTACCTGTTAAGACGCTTTTGTATTGGCAGCCATCATGTGTGTTACGAATTCCATTTTAGGGAGGAGATTCTTCAGAAAACTTTATGGGAAAGGGTATCTACTCATGTGATTGAGAATATATACCTTCCAGCAGCACAGACTATGAACTCGGGGACATTTAACACCACTGTGGACATCAAACTGAAGCAGTGGACTGACAAGCAACTGCCTAATAAAGCAGTAGAGGTGAGAATTTACTTATTGGCAGGGGAAAAAAAAAAAAAATCTGTGCAAAGCCTGTTGAAATAAGGCTGAAAGCATAGCTCCAGAGCAGTAAGGTGATTGTTTGGAGGGCTGACTGCAGTTCTTCTAACCAGGTTCTGTGTTAGGAAAGGCTGGCAAGATCTAGATGTTGAGAAGCATATACAGCAGTAACACTGTATTTTACTTTTCTGGTGCATTTTCCCTATTATAGACAAAAAAACCCACCCTCTTCTTAAAAGGTTAAACAAACCCTTCAAGCTAGATGTATTCATCTTTAATAGGTTTATGCAAGTTAAACAGAATTCCACTTGCTACAACATTGCAAGGCAAAGTTTAGCATTGACTTCATTAGTAATGGGTAAGGCAGCAAAGGAAAAGTCAATGACTGTTTTACATAGCTTTCAGAAAGTATGGAAATTTTCATACTTGCAAGAATTTTCCTAAATGTTCCTTTACTGGCTGGTGCATGATGCAGTGGTCCATTTCAATAAACATTGTTTGCTGACTTTCTAGGTGGCATGGGAGACTTTGCAAGAAGAATTTTCCCGTTTCATGACAGAACAAAAAGGAAAAGAGCATGATGATATCTTTGATAAACTGAAACAAGCTGTCAAAGAAGAAAGCATTAAACGGCATAAATGGAATGAAAGAGCAGAGGATAGCCTGGTATAATGTAGTAGGATTTTTCCATTGTTGGCTAAGCGCTGTTGAAATCTTTTTACTAAAGTTGCATATTCACTATTTTTGATTTCTTTTGATGTGATCCTAAAATGACAGGGAGTTATGTCCATCTCCTCTTCTATACGATGTTTTCATTCAGTGTTTCTCAATTAATTTTTTTACCTTTTGTTAATCATTACCCTAAATAGCATTTCTAAGTTGTCTTGGTTGATTCAGGAAGAAGTCCTTGAGGATTATTTATTTGTTATTGTTTAAGTACATTGTTTAAACAATATATTGTTTGTTGATCAGCTCATTTGTTTTATTAAGTATAGCAACATAACAGCATTTCATTACTATCTTTGTAGATTCTGTGATCTAGAGGGATTTCATATTGTTTGTGATATTTTTTTCCAGTATTTATGCTAGGCTTATAGACAAGAATCAAATGCAGAAGAAAATATTTTTGGTAGTGTTTTGAAAAGGTGCCCCCTGAATAAATCCTGTGTGCCCAAAACATGGTGGTTTTATAGATATGAAAAAACTTAAGATAACGTCAGAAATCTTTTTCTGCCAATTGCTGAATCAATCATTTATTGCATGCTAAAAGGGTGTCCTGTATTGCAGCGAGTGATCCAGCACAATGCCTTAGAAGATCGGTCCATATCTGATAAGCAGCAGTGGGATGCAGCTATTCACTTCATGGAAGAGACGCTCCAAAGTCGTCTCAAGGACAGTGAGTTGTGTCGTGTATTCCACTTTTGTCTGCTTTTTAATCTGGGCCAGTTTCTGGGCCTAGTTCACTTCCCTGCAGTGCAAGCTTTTGTGCCAGCACAGCTGAGATAGTGGTGACAGTTTAAAAAGGTACCAATAGTGAGAGAAATGTTTTGCAAAGTACAACTGCAAAAGCTGTTGCAATGAGGCAACTAAAAAAAATAAGTAATAGAGATCTGTGGAGTCAAAAAATGGTACAAACACACATGTAGAAGAATAGAATAAATTCAGGGAGAGCAATTGGTCTTTTTATGGCTATCAAGCATGATTAATTTTTATTAAAATTGTAACAAGGTTAGATATTTTAAATGCCTGACTCAGGACTTAGAGGGCTGTCTCAGTGCTGGGATGTTATATGCTTCCTGAAGTATCTACCAATTGGAAGTAGTTTTTAAATTTTAGTAGAAGATATCAACTGTTGCTTTGGGTAAAGACATCTGACTTGACTTGGTGTGGTGGTTTAATGCCAGCCAGCAATTAAGCACTGTGCAGCTGCTCACTCACTTCTCCCCTCCACCTCCCTGTGGGATGGGAAGGAGAATCAAAACGAAGTAAAACTTGTAGGCTGAGGTAAGAACAGTTTAATAATTGAAATAAAATTAAAATAATAGTAATTTAAATGAAGAGGAAGTTAACAAAAAAAGAGTAAAATAAAACCCAAGAAAGACAAGGGATACACAGTGCAAGTCCTCACCACCCACTGATGGATGCTCAGCCAGTCCCCAAGCACTGATCCAACCCTCCCAGCCAACCCCCCCTGTTTATACACTGAGTGTGGTGCCATATGGCATGGACTGTTCCTTTGGCCAGTTTGGGTCAGCTGTCCTGGCTGTGTTTCCCCAGCTTGTTCCCCTCCAGCCTTCTCGTTAGCTGGACATGAAAAGCTGGAAAGTCCTTGACTTAGTATAAACACTACTTAGCAGCAACTAAACCCATCAGTGTGTTATCAACATTATTCTCACACTAAATCCAAAATGCAGCACTGTACCAGTTCTAGGAAGAAAATTAATTATATTCCAGCCTAAACCAGCACTCTCAGTATGGCATATCTTATGATCCGAGTTACAAAGTGTCCATACTTGATTTCTACCTAATTTTAGAACTATAAATTTGGCTGATTACATCTGTTTTAAGAGGTACTTAATATCGTGTTTCCTTTATTAGCTGAATCTGTTATTGAAGATATGGTGGGTCCAGACTGGAAAAAAAGATGGCTATACTGGATAGGCCGCACCAAAGAACAGGTAAAAGGATGCAAGTGATAGTAGAACCTCCCTCCAGCTCATGCAGTCAGTAAAAAATATATATATATATACACACACCTTCAAAGAATTTGTAGTTCACTGCCTTTGGAAAGTTTTGGTTATTACTCAGTAAATTCTTTTTTAAATTTTTTTTAAAAAACCAACCCTCTATTTAGATTTTTTTTAAAAAAAAATTACTTTTAAGTACTTTACAATTACTTTTACTATTAGTTTTCACTATTACACCACAGAGAATTCCATATACCTTTATCATTTTGCAGATACATAATGGTTCATAAATTCATTTCTACTCTTCTTGAATTATATCTTTACTATTATGCCATTGACCTGAATATTGAAGTTATTCCTGTAGAAAGAAATTGATGAAAACAGAGAAATTGGGCTATTATCTCCTGTACTTTCCAAGCATGCCTTTTAAGCAGAAGTTGCGTGCAGTTTCCTGTCATTCTCCATTTGGATTTAATTAGTTTTTGGTGGCATTAACACTATCATTCTAGTCACAGTTGTATCTTCTGATTGACTGTTTCCATCATAACCCATCTTCTCATTTGTTCATAGCTTTATAAAATTTAATTTGGATTTAAGTTACACCATCTGTTCGATGCCCAGAGATGATGGGCTTTTTATGTTACTTTTTCTAGATATTTCTCAAACTGAATCATACTTTAAAGAAGTAAGTAGCCTTTAAAAGAATACAGTAGAAAATAATTGTTTCAGAGGAAGGAATTTTACAGTCAACTGTATGCAGCCAGGTATGGGAGAAAGGCAGTGGCTTCAACCTATCTTTCTTGAATGTAATGAACCACAACTTAAAGGTATGAACCCATGGAGAGTTCTTGCTAGCTATTAGGCAAAAATTACAATTCTCATCCATGTCACAGGTGATCTGTGATATGTGAACCCTGGTGGTTCATGGAGGGGAAACGAGGCATAACATCTATGACCTTTTTTTTCCCCACCCCTTCCTCTTCTGCATTTCTGTGAATAATGAAAAGAAAAAAATTATGAAAAAAATTACAGTGAATTATAGATTTTTAAATGCTATATTTGAAACATCTTTGCACAAATACCCTTGACTTAATTAACTGTAATAGTTAATAGTGTTAAAGGTATTTTCCATTATGGTTTATCAAGCAGATAGACTGTGCAGATGGACATGAAGACATGCTCATGATCTCCAAGTCTACAATAATTAATTCTAACTGATCATTCTTATCCTAGAATATTCGTAATGAAACAAAAAATGAACTTGAGAAATTAATCAAATGCAATGAGGAACATGCAGCTTATCTGGCAAATGACGAAGTGACGACTGTGAGAAAGAATCTTGAAGCAAGAGGAATAACAGTGGACCCATGTCTGGTAAGATGCAGAATTGTAACAAAACATTTGGGAGCCTCCTGTGAACATTTGACTGTTCTTTCTAGATAGCACTGGAAAGGCTCCATCTAAATACTGAATTTGTAATCCAGATGTTTCTAAATTAATTACTAAGCAACTGCTTGCATGTAATTCACACACTTCCGTTGCCTGTCAGACAAATGTAGTTACAACACTTTAAAGTCTGTCATTTTAGACTGAAATCAGAATCTTCTGAGCAGATTTTCTCATGTGCGTTTTGACAAGGCTTGTTTAAATTATTAAGATGTTATGTAGTGGAATCAAGGCCTTTTGTGAGCAAAATATGATAAAAAATAATTGTGCACTTCTAAGCTTTCAGTGTGGTTTTATGTCCAGTTCGAAGTTTCTTGGCACACTGAAGAGAGAAATTTTGTAAAAATACTTTAAAAAAAGGAAGGATTTTTTTTTTTTTTTTAAGAATGGGAACATAAATAAGCCTATTCAAATGTTTGTTTACATAAGACATTAAATATTTCTCTAAGCTTTAGTCTGGTTTAATTGATAAATCAATCAGTACTGCTCAAAAATGTATTCTCAGTGTTAATGTGAACATTTCATCATGCCAAGATCAGACCAGTTCATCCTGTGTTGTAGTACGTAATTTAAACGCATTTTGGCTGCATACAGTATTTTGAAGCATTCAGTTATGTTATGAGCACAGAAGAGTAGATTTTTAAGTTGCCAATCATCTGCAAAGGTTGTCAGATGTAACTAACACATTATTTATACCCCAGCTGCAGACAAATCGCTGAGAAATATTTAAACGTACATTGTATGAGTGCAATAGTGGAATATGGAGTTATATTTTTAAATTCAATGAGATTGTAGTGAATGTATGTATGTATTTAGTTAAATTACTGTTTTCCTAGATTAAAGATACATGGCATCAAATATACAGAAGATACTTCCTGAAGACTGCTTTGAACCACTGCAATCTCTGTCGAAGAGGCTTCTATTATTATCAGAGACATTTTGTTGACTCAGAGGTAAGTTGAACAGATACGCACTATTGGTGTTTTGCCTCAATCTTTCCATCTCATTATTAAAAAAACCTACGAGTACTTTAAACTAGCTTAGCCTTCCTTTTATGTTCTCTACGTCTCTTATCTCAGAGATAGCTGATGATCTTGCATATGTTTTACATGAGGCTTTTAACTGATAAAATGCTATCCTGCTGGGAATTACATAAAATGACCACTAGGCATCAGCCTTGACCTAAAAATCTGTTACTTCTTCATGTGTGTGGAAAATACACTGTTAAAAGCAGTATTGTACAGCTATTGATATCTCGTTGATGTCCATTTCTCCACTTCTCTCACTTTCCCGTTGATACTTGCCTCAATGATACAAAAAATTCAGAAAACATTAAGTAAACGATTTTTACGGGGTAAGTATTTTTCATACTTTGAACCACATGTGATAAACAGAAAAAAAATACAACTATGGAGCTTACAAACAAATCTTCTAAATGACTTTTTAAATCTACCTTTGCCTGTAAAAGAGAGTGAGATCATAGAGTGGAGAGCAGCCTCTCTGTGACAATCTGCTATTCCTGTTACTGTCTTTTTAAGGCACCCTAATGTGAAGATAGCAGTCCCTCCTGCCATCCTTGCAGGTGTCGAAACCAGCTCCTCTGTTGTTAACAAATATAGCACAGCAGTGTCTTCAGAAGCATTTGTCAGGCAGTCACCACGTGGATGGAGTTCAGCTGCTGGCTTTCACCCTGTTTGCTGTGCCCAAGTGTGGTGTTTCGGTGAGCGTTAAGTTATACTCACCAGCCACCATATAGTGTGTGCAAGTTGTTTTTCCATGATATTGCTTGATCTGGCTCTTCTGATGAAAATACCAAATGTCAAGGTGCGCAGTGTATTAAACAGAGCTGACACGGTTCTTGGGAAGTATTTTTGGTGTGTTTCCATGTTGCTCACAGCAGTTATTCTGTGGGATTTTTGTGCAAGATGCAGATAGGCATACATGAGTTTACAATTGCTGCTCAAAGTGTGTCAAGAGATTCTTGTGAGTGTAGGATGTTCACTAGGCATCAGAGATCTGACACTACAGCTTCCCTTGTTGCAGCTGGAATGTAATGATATCGTCCTCTTCTGGAGAATACAGCGGATGTTGGCAATTACAGCCAATACACTGAGGCAGCAGCTCACCAACACTGAAGGTAAGGCTCATAGGGAGTAGAGGTGTTTGAAACAAAAAATGGTTAGAAATTGTCTAGTATTCCTCTGCCTGCGTGTTCCTTTCGTGTTCCGAATTTGACTTTGTATTTGCATTAAAGGATTTAGTGTAAATAGAGCGTCAAATAGTTAAGATGCTCTTCATTTAAAAATATTTTTTGCTTACATGATGCAAATTACGTAGCAGACAACTACGTAATAATGACCTTTGAGCTGTAAAATAGTTTTCAGCCTCCATGTTGAAGAATTTGCAAGTGAACAGTTAAACCTTATCATGTGATGCAAGTTACCCTCCATGGAGAAGAAACTGACCCTAAATGTAGAAACCTAGATCCTGTCCCTTCACACCACCTGCCACATTGGCAACTGCTGGGCTGAAAATTAGGAAGTTTCATTAGGAGGTACTCCATCTGCACAAATGTAAGGATATGAATACTAAAATGGACACAATACTGCTTTAAAGGGCTTTTGATTTCTCTTAGTCTTGTATACACAGCAGCCCTTCAGTACCACACTGCTGTCATCATTAAGTTTTTTCCATCTTTCACCTTTGACTTGGCCTTTATTCATCTGATGAAGGTGATGTTGATAGTGGAAATGTAACTTTTAAGAAGGAAGCAGCAAGGATGCTTACAATAAAAGATTTGTTGGACAGTCAATCTTGAAGAAGAAACTGATGAATTTAATAGACAGTGAAGCAGTTTACAAATATTTTTATCTCCTAAAAAATTCATCCAATAAAAATTTAATTCAGAGAGAAAATATCCTTTTAAATTTAAACATCTTTCTCAAAGAATTTCCTGTCTTAATGGCCCAAACAAGGGAATTATGTGTTCAGAAGGTTTCTCCAGATTAGTCTGGTAACATAGTGCGTCTCTTGGGGACCTTCCCAAAATTTTGTTCTTAGGTCATTACAGGTGCAAAAGTGTTACTGCTCGCTCTTTTTGCTTGCTTTGTTGTTTTGATTTTTATTTTTTTTTAATAGTAAGACGCTTGGAGAAGAATGTAAAGGAGGTGCTTGAAGATTTTGCTGAGGACAATGAAAAAAAGGTGAAACTCCTAACTGGTAAGAGGGTCCAGCTTGCAGAGGATCTCAGTAAGTACCCACTTTATAGTGTTTTGGAACTAGCTTGAAATGAAGTGAATTCTGACTACTGTCCTTGAGAATATTTAATGTGATATGGCTTGTTGTAAATGCTAGCATTTAATTAATATTGCAAATGGAATTTTTCTTAAATATGGTCAGATCTTCCCAATTCAAAAATGGACACGAGTAGCATAGTGTGCTAAACCAATATATTTTACACTAGATGTAATTTTATGGTTACAAATATGCTGGTTCAATATACTTAAGAATGTAGTTAAACCAGAGTAATACTGTAAAGGGAAATTGTTGTTGTCCTGGTACAACAGGAGACCTCGGAGACCTGTCTCTGGGCACTTCAGTCCTGGCTGTGCAAGGTGGTTTTGACCCCAGTTGGTTTTAATTATTGGGTGAAATATGCAGCCTTCCCACAGATAATACTGGCTGTTAATACAAGTGAGCTGGAAATGCCTGTGGCTTACTGGCCAGTTTGTTTTAGGCTATGTATACAGGAACAAGACCTGTCAGACATGAAGATCTGAGATGTTGTTTTTATTAAACTGAGATGATCATTATATTAAGAGTTTTAACAAGGAAGAAAATGTAGCAGATTTAAACTTCCAGATGGATTACAGTAGTTTAATGCTTTGAGTCACTCGGAAAGTGTTAAGGATTTCTGTGGCTAACAGCAAGATTTTAAACATTTTTTTAGGCGACAATTCAGGCTGAGATGATTTACTCTTGTTGTCTGCCTGCATATCTAATAAGGTTTAGACTGACTTCTAGCCAATGGGGCTTGCTCTTGCACATACATTGCTGGCTTTTTTGGCAACATTCTGCTGTTGTTCTGTGAGACTTCTGCTTAAACCCCAGCTGTACACCTGGACTGGTAGGGGAAAAAAAAAATAATGCTGTACAAAAGGAAAAAGAAAAAAAGCTTGTAACAGATAAAGTTCATATCTGTTCATAGGTATATCAATAAAGTTCATAGGTATATCAATATCTGCATGTTGAAACCACAGGTGACCTTTCTTAGACCTTTACTTTGTGTTTGACATAGAAACTAACTTTCCCTTAAAATATGACTTTGGATATTTAATTCCAAAAATATGAATGCTCTGCTTAGTGTTTCTTCTTTCGTTTAGCAATGTTCTGGTATGCAGGGTTCAATGAGACAGAGAAGCCTTAAATTGCTGTTAGTTTCCTCAGTATGAATAATGTCTTCCATGTCATATAAATCAAATGTTTTGCTTACAATAAACCAAAATTCCAAGAGTTTATTTTTGCTAGTGATAGTTTAGTTACACTGGAAGTGTTACTATTGGAGATACTGTTATTAAAATCCCAATGAGTTATGGTATTTGTTGTCCTTTATGAAGTCTTGCAGTAGTATTTTGGAATGGTGAGTAGAAGTTTTAGTAAATTTAGGACAAATTTTATGGTTTTTATTTTCAGTAGGTCTCTGAAACAGCTGCTGTGACTGTATTTATGATAGGTTCATAATTACATACAAACATCCTGTGTCGCTCTTGCAACCTCCTCTCAATCCCCATGTAGCCATTCTTTTAAAGTGGGTGGGATGTGTTTTACAAAACAAGGTTTTTTCCTCTCTGTATATACATATGTTGAGGTAAAAATACTGTTAGCCTGCACAGTGGGACACAAATATTTAATGAGGAAATTATCTCCTTTTATTAGTGAGCAGTTGGTGTTTGCTTTCTTGCTTTGTTGCTGGGTGGTTGTTTTTTTTTTTTTTTCCTAAGAAAGTACTGGTATAAAGTGAAACATGGTGATTTAGATTTTTCCTTAAGTATTCCATGTTTCAAAACAAAGTAAAGAAATGCTAGCAAATACATAATGTTGAAGTTAATCTGTCTTTATTTTGCACTGAAATCGACTTGGAATTTGCATTGTCAATTTTGCTTCACAGCTGCATCAGGAATAAGTTCCCATTTCAGAGCAGTGACAGCTGGGGTGGTTGTTTTGTAAAATCAGACTAGCCCTGTCTGTGTTTATGATCCCAGGTATCCTGTGTTTATAACCCTAGCTGTCTGTGTATGAGTCTGTATGATCCAAGTTTGTAGTATGCATTTCATAAATTACTACACAGTGAAAATACCACCACTGCACTGTATTTCTTTAGATTCAGGTCACAGATCCCACATCTATTACTCTAAGGAAATAATGCTTATTCAGTACAAAATGATGTATAATGACATGTTCTGTTTTGTTGTACTATAGGAAGATTTTAGAATGTCCACTGCTTAGCTCTGTAGTCAAATCACCAATGTTCTCCCTACTTTCTGCATGCTTTTATTGAGAAGTGATTATAATTTTTATGGATAAATGACAGAAAGAAGGGACTTCTTTGCCTTTCCCTTAGTGAATAGAGTGTTTTTCTGTGCTGCAGTGTTTTTTTTCTATATGCCTGAGACAGATTTTGATAGCATAGAGCATTGAACTCTCAGATGGCTATAAAAGTAATTTCCTTCTTCCACAATTTAGTGATGATCAGACTCTGCTTAAGGAAAAAAACTCCTGACTCCTACAACACACATTCATGAAGTATTTGTATTTTAATTAGGAATGGAAGTGATCTCCTGAATCTTGAAGTCCAGGCAGCTGTGTTTATATAACCCAGCCATTCACATATCTTGAGCTCCATCTTTAAATCCATTAACTTGTTGGAGCTCACTGTTCATACTGAAAACAAGTTCCAGGATGTCATTCTTCTGATTACAAATAATCTCTTAATTTCCAGTCCTAATTTGTTAATATGAGGCTGGGATTTGCTTACTGATTGGAAACTGTACTTGCAAATGTAACTTATTCATATACCTGAGGTTGGGATGCTTCCTCTTGGTGTTGGTGATCCAGCAACACCATCTCACTTCTGTTACATCAGTCTTTTAATGCTGAAGCACTGGAGGTGTTCTATTATTTGTTCAGGATGCTGGTTAATGTCAAACTGTTTCTAATGGGAATGACCCAGTCTTGTAATTGAAGCTTAAGACTTAAAACTTATTTGAACAGGTTTTGTTATCTGTGTTCTACAGCCTTGTCTGGTATTTTAAGCCTATGTGTGAATGTTCCTTGATGATCTTTAGGCGCTGAGTCTTGCTGCTTTCTCAGCATTTACTTCTCAGGTGTTATTTTAGGCATTTTAAAGAGCATAAACAGATATTTTGAATGGTTTCTAAAAAAATTACATATTCCATCATGTAGTGAAGGTTACTTTTTCTTAAAAAAAAAAAAAAAGATAATGTAAACATACTCCTCATCATGCTACTTCTACCAGTGAACAGTTACTAAGTTTATGGAAATAAAAAGGCCCTGGGACTAGACACCGTCTGGAAGAAAGAATCATAAGATACAAAAAGGGGCAGAGCAAAAGATGAATAACTGAATTGGGAAAAGTGACTTTAAAAAAGTCCTAAAATGCAATCGATCCATAAGAATACATGTACTGAAAAAGACCCATGGTCAGTGTATCCCAGTGTCCTGTCCCTGGCAATGAGCAGGCGTTGGGTACTTAGGGAACAGCATAAAAACAGGTTAAACATACAGTGGTACTTGCCTGGTGTGCTCTCTTAGCATCTAACAATTTGTGGTTCCAAGATTTCCTAATCTTGAGGTAATATCTCTGATTAATAGCCATTCATGGTTTTTCTGCCCACCCCCCCTTCTCTGAATTTTTCTAATTACTTTTTGAACTCATGTAAATTTTGGCATCTGCAACATCCTGTGGCAATTAGTTCCAGAGTTTAACTACACAGTGTGTGAAAAAGTACTTCCTTTTGTTTGTTTTTGAGCCACCTGCCAGTTTCATTTTGTTCCCTTTGCTTCTTGCACTGTGAAAAACATTCAGTAATCTTTCTCTATTTGTTTTGTGCCACTCATGACTTTATAAATGCTTATGTTACCTTCACTTGCTTTTTGTTTTCCTGGCTTGAGAAGTTGTCATCTGTGTAGTTACTCCTTGCATGGACATACATTTTGTGGTCTCAGTCAGCCTTGCCACTCTTCTCCCATTATTTTTGTTCTGCTAAACCCTTTTTGAGATGAAAGAACAGAACTGCACACCATATTTGAAATATATCAGTGTTATGGATTTATACAGTTGCATCATGATGCTTTCTGTTTTATAATTTGATCTTTTTACAGTAATTCCTTGTGGTCCATTTTCTTTTTTGCCTGCTGAGCAGTGAGCTGGTGATGGGTGCACTGGACCTAAGTAGCAGCCAGTTCAGAGCCCATCAGCCTGAACTGGTTTTTCCATGCCATGTTTTTTAAACTGTGAATATGTAGGCAAAAGAATTTGGTTTCAAGATAAACAATAACTTTTCTGCTGTTTTGTTTTTAACACAAATAATAGAACAGTAATTTCAGCAGAAATACTCAATAGTTCTGTGCAAAATTGTAGACTACTTTTTAACATGCAATTTTTTTTTCCACCTTGAGCTCCCAGTGAAAGGCTTCCCAGAACTACCTAATTGTTTCCAGAATTCCACTCTGCTGGACTTGCGCTTTTTATATTAAGGGCCAAAGCAAACTTCCTCAATCGTGTGAACTTTGTGCAGTAATTAAGTTGCTGTACAACTTTCCAACAGGAGATGGCAATGAATGGCCGTTCTAGGAGGAGTGGGGAGATGAGTGCAGCAGAGCTGGTGCCAAGCCTCCCATCTCTGGTTACTTTTTCTTGCTTTTTTGATGCATCAGCATGGCTTAGGCAGTGGACATTGGTTTTTTGGATGTTAGTTATTTTCCTCTGAGAGGAAGATGCACTTGCTGAGCCCTGTCCCTTTTGTTTTCAACTATGTTTGTTTGTAGGGCACATAATTTATAAAGATTGTAAGGGATGGTCATTTTTTATCAGTTACACGCTTCTCATTAGCAACTGCATAGAAAGTAGTAACCTTGTTATTAAAAAGCTGTCATGGACCGAATGCTTCAATAATTTTGGGAAGGAAACAGGATCTTGCAGTGTCCAAAACGTTAAAGATATTCATATTGCAGTAGCATTTAAAACATGCTAGATGGTGCACATGTACATCAAATAATTAAGGTGAATCCAGGTTCAGTCAGCAGCATTTTTGCCACTGACTTCACCAGAGGAAATTTCAGAGACCCCAAAGAAATCCACGTGCTCTAGCTTCATTTATTCTTCTCCTTTATTCCTTTTAAACAGCTGAACTATAAGTGTTGCAAAGGCATCTTTTATGTGCACCGGATGAGCACATACAAGGATAGTACATGTGGAGCATCTTTCCTAGCTCAGTGTACTATTCATCTAATATCCTGTTTCCTCACAAGTTAAAAAAGGAAAAGAAAGCCCAAAACTTTACGAAATTATAAGTAAAACAATGTGGATTTACACAGGGGGAGTCATTGGCAGGAGGCGGGAAGGGACTTGTGGAATGCCTGTGGAAACTTGATCCTGAAATTACTAGGTATGAAGGTGAAGGGATCAGCCTCCAAGTTTGTTTGTCAGTAGCACCAACACCTGTACAGGTGTCATGGGCTAGATGAGACAACTTCTTGCACAGAAACCTCTGAAAACGTTTGAGGAGTGAGCCCTCACATGAAGAAAAGATAGCTTAGGGCCATTGGTTTAAATTCTGTCATACGTCTGTAAGATATGAAATGTAACAGTTTGAAGAACTGAATTATTTTCCCCGTACATACTAAAACATATAAAAACTAAATAAACCAATGTTACAGTAAAATATTCACAAGTTTGTCTGAATTCACTTCTTTAAAGTCACTGCATTAAATTCATAACTTTTTCTCTTGTGTTGAATCCATTAATGTTGAATGTAAACCTTTTGCAGACTTTAAGCATGAATGATTTAATATCATATGTGCATATAATAAACTTGTCATTTTAGTGGAGTTAGAAAGCTAATGTTAGCTAAGGCTGGTACTTCCATATGCAAGGTGCTGACTCGGGGTCTGGAATTGCTGTGATGTATTTGAGTGGGCTCTGTCGTGTCTGTTGCAGGTAACAAACATTTAAATCCAAGCAAGTCTTTTTTTCTTACTCATTTATGTGAAGTTGGGGATGAAGTCTGTGAACAGACAATGACTTGCTCTGTGGTTACATTTTTGTCGTCTTTCATTGCTGTTAGCTGTAGAATAAAAGTATTTCATGAAGCTAATTCTGTATTTTGATCATTACTGTAGCCTAATTAAATTTCAGTCCCTTGAGATGACTGTGGACACTTTCAATTTGACCTCTGTCCTACATGACGCTGTTGATTGCATGTGCTCCTTAAAATTATGCTTCATCTTGGCTTTCTAAAGCCTTTGCTTCTATTTTTGATTCTGTTATGAGCTTAAACTTTTTTAAAAGGTCACAGCATTTCACAGGGGGCAAAGCTCAGCTGCAGGGGGAAGACTGTCTCCCAAATAAGCAGATCTTAGATAATTTTCCCCTAGAAAGCAGAGGCAGACAAAACAGTTCAAAAGACAATGGTTAGTAGTCCTTAAATCAATCCTTACGGTGCTTTTTCAGAACGAACTTGGTTTTCATTCTTTAAGAGATTCAGAAAAAAAGGTCTAATTTTGGAGATATTTGAATGTAGAGCCCAGATGTTGCCCCCACTGCTCAAAGACAGACATGGGAAATAGGAAAGTGTCCTAGGAAATCCAAACGGAAGTGTAATTTTATTAGAATCTGCAGAATGACTCTCACTTTGTGCTCTCATTTCTTCCACAATGCCTAAATATTGGATTTTTGGAAGCTACGTAGGTAAAAATACAGTCACTTCACAGTCATGAGACATTTCACAGAAGCAGCAGCAGTCTGGCTTTGCTCCTTTCAGCTTGTCATAGCAGTGAGCAGCACTCAGTTACAGTGTGATCCTGAGATGGCAGAACCTTACACCAGGCAATATTGGGGCCTTCTAACTAGACAGAAGCAGAGCAGCCGTTTCCCTTTGGGAATCACCAAACAGATCTCCAGCAGATCTCCAGCTCCTGATAAGCACGTGCAGGGTAGCTGCTCTCTTCACAGTCCCCTGCCAGCAGCTTCCCCCAGGATGTTAGGGGCTGCATCTTATCAGAAGCTGGTTGTCATTTAGAGCACATTCATTTCTGCCTGAATCTCAGTAGGTCAAATCAAGTGTTCCTGTGGGCTGTGTCAAATGAGTTCAGGCTTGTGCTTGGTGTCACCACTGCTGGTGGCAGCATGACTCTTGTTCTCCCTTGGAGCTCTGTAGAAATGCAGGTCCTGGTGCTGCGTGATGCAGGAAGTCAGGGGGCAATGTGCTTGGGACCAGCCTGTGTGCTCATGTCTTCAGCTGCCCCTAACTTTGAATATGAGCAAGCCAACAACTTTGCATCCTGTTATTTATAATAGTTTTGCTAACTTTTTGGTACTTAATTAGAATGCAAATTGGTTTTGCATGATTATCATTTTTTTCTACGTAGATAACTTATGAAATTAACCCAAGCAAGTGTAATTTGACATGAAAGACACTGGTTGAATGTTTAAGTGGATTTTGGGGGCTTTGTTGTTAGTTCTTTTTCGCCCTGAGTTTTGGGGCAGCTGCACAAAACTAATGAATTAAAACCAGAAGAATGTGTAGGATGGTGTGTGTCAAAGTGCAGATAAGGTAGTTCCTGCTTTGTGTCATAGTAGAAAGCGCTTTAAAAAGCTGCATCTTCTCAGAAGGGGAAGTAATCCTCAAGGGAGAACATATATCACTTCTAAACCTCCTGTGATGGAGTGATGGTTTACTTAACTTAAGAATCCCAGATGACCAAAGTCTGTCTGCTGTGATTTCTTGAAGTTATTGATGAAGAGTTAGGCACTGATGTCCAGGTTCCAAAATGGATCCTTACAAAGTTCAGCCCATTTGTCACTGACTAAGCAAAGCCTATCACTTAAAGCTGACATTGAAAAATAATGATAAAGTGCTACATGAGCAATGACGTATTTAATGCCTGTTAATCTTAGCCTAGACCTATGTCTCTTGTACTTGAGGGTCATTCTGGTGTTGTCTGCCAAATTTTTTTTTTCCTAAAATTTCCTTGATGATACAAGGATCAAAACATATAATTGGATGCTGTTTTCTTTTGGTACTGGTTGCTTATGAGGGTACCTATTAATAAAACTTTAGGTACTTATCAATCGTGGAGAGATTACTATTTGTATAAATGCAAACCTTTAAACTGACCAATATATATGTTTTATACTAGTATGGAGCATGCTGGAGAAGTCAGTGTTGTACATGTTGTTCATTATTAACATTGTAGTGGACTCCACTTTTCTTCTAATGTGGAAGTCTATATGAAAAGGGAAAGAAATATTTACAGCTAGGAATGATAACAAAGGAAGAAAAAAATAACTTGACAACCTGATTTTCTTCACGAGACTTAAGTCATGATGACTTAAGTTTCTGACTGTCAAAACTGAAGTTTATTATGGTCTAAAAATTTCTTATCACCATTTCATTTTCCAACATAATATTTTAGAGAGGCTTTTACATAGTCCTGATAGTATGTTATTTTATTATCTAGCTAACTACTGAGTATGCTTTATTTTGGGTGGAGAGCCAACATGTTGTCAGCTACTTCTCATGTTAAGGTCTCTACAGTTTTATAGCCGTATGGTTACAGGAGCCTTTACATAAGTGATTTACCTTTATAACTGTACATGTCCTTCCTGCATAAGAAAAAGTTTATCCTGTTCTGAATCATTCTAGCTTAACAGTTTTGATTTTGAAATTAAACCTTTCTGTGTCCAGAAGCCTGACCCAGGATGTGAGTCTGTTTTATGAGGTTACCTTGTCATTCTGCTATTAGGCTCTTTCTAGCTGTCCAGTAAGCAGCACAACTAAATTCTGTTGAAAGATTGACTTATTAGAACAGTTTTAATTAAAAATGTAAGGTAGAGACAGAGGACTTACAGGTGCCCAAGTCCTACTTTGCTATTGCAGACTCTCATAAACTGGTAGCTTGACCTAGATTACTAATCATTTGTACATTAAGCTAACCTTTATGACATTATAGAAGTCCATACTAGTTTGTGACCTCACATCACAATTTGGTAACATTTAGTTTCATTTCTGTGGACTGATGTGTAGCAGCCAGTAGAAGCATCTCTTGTATGAAGTCAGTAATCTACAGGGCTGTCAGCTTTGCACCAGCCCCACGCCTCAGTTCTCGTGTGCCCTGTCAGACAGAAAGACTTCACGTGTGCCAGCCTGAAGAGCCCTGAGGACCACTCCAGGAAACAGGCAGCTTCTGTTCTGTCCCCCTGAGGAGGGGGGAAATGTGTTGCTGAAGCTTGTGAATCTGGGGCAGCTATAGATCAAGACATTGATTGATTAGTAATCTACAGTGTCATCAGCACAATGCACCATTCCTGTTTCTGGTGCTAAAAAGCATTATTGGCAATGCTAAAATAATGTTCTAACGCTCAGTACCTTGTAAATACAGATGAAGTATTCTTAGACAGGCTCTCTTCTACTGCTGCCTGGCTATCTTTAGTCTGAAGTAACAGTGATACTGTTATACAGGCAGCTGGTAGCTGTGATCTGTTATGATGTGCAGGGATTAATAATTTATATTAATACTTGCAACAAAAGTGACTTCAGAGATGATAGCTGTGAGGTTTTTTGGTTTTTTTGTTGTTGTTGGTTGTTTTTGTTTTTGTTTTTTTTATTTTTTTCCTGTCTAAAATGACTTCTTAAGACTAAGATTTCATTGTTTCTACAGCAGGCTAAATACACAATCTGGAGGTGATCTTTTCCTGTTTGAGGGTGGATTCACCTACATCAGGGAGAATAAAAAATATTCACTATACATATCTTTTCGGGGAACAGGCTTCTTGATTTTTCTCCTGTTAATGCCATCCATAAGGAGATTTTCAAACAGATCACCAGCAGACAGTTGTTGATGAACTCATCCATGAAATTGATATGCTGACTGACCTTTGGAGGTTTTAATAGTGATATTAAAATAATATGATTAGTGCCCTGCCTTGTTTTGGGGTTTAAAATAAATATTTCTGGGAGGACACTATCTTCATCTATTTAAGAATGAAAACATTTCACCTGATGCACTTGGATAGTTAGAGCACATCCCTGTCCTTCTCACTGTCTTTCCAGATCTCTAACTGGTGTATGAGTATTATAGATGCTGCTCAGATTAAAATACTTTATATCTCAGGATGACAAAGGGACTTTTAAGGCAAATAATTCTGGTAAATATAATGGTGGATGTCTAGCTTTATATGTCTGAGAGGGGAAGCTTGATTTATAATTGTGTTTACAACTTTTTTGTATCATAATTATCCCATTCCAGTGAGCATACTTGGAAATTCGTATTTATGGAAAGAACTCAATTAAACTGGCTGCAAATTCAAATCTCGTTATAGATAGCAGTACATGTAAGAAACATTTTGTAGCAATAAAGGAAAAAATACTATGATGTTAGTAGCATCAGTTAATATCTTCATTCAGTCCAACTACTAGTAACTGAAGAGTATGCTAGCTATATTCTGCAAGCTTGGATTTTAAAGGCTGTGTATTTTTAATGATTCATGGATGTACTATATGAACTATTATAAATTCCATTTAAACTTTTCAGGGTTCTGCAGTGCTTTTATTGCACTAATGAGCTAATTGTTTAAGAATCATTCACATGATTCATCCCCCTGCTCAGCCTTTTTTAAAAAACTTTTAGCTGCTGAAACTCTCTTGACAAACCAATATTTATAGCACTTTGACAGCAGGATGAGGAACAGCGTTTGTCTTTGTAACAGCTAAAAGAAAAGGCCTTTCCAGCACCCAGCCATGCAGTTACAATCTTGACCTCTTTCTTATGCTGGGAACATACATACAGCAGACAAGCAGCACCTCCCATGTGTTTTCTTGACCCTTTGACTGTCCATTCACTTCCCATCTGTTTTGCAGCCTTAAAGGAACAGAGGGGGCCCTCTACTTATAAATCTGTCTTTGCTGCTGATAAATGATCTTCTGTCTCTTTAAGGGCAGCCTGGGTGGTTTTGCCTCTCCCCACCCCCACTTTAAAACTTTAGATTTCCTCTTGGCCTCATCCAGAGGAAAATACGGTATTTGAACAAGAGGAAACTGGCAAAAAAATGTGATGGGTAGTTTCAGAGGTTTTCCTACAGTTCAGCCGGAGGTGGGCTTGCAGCTGGCAGTAACGCAGAGTGGCTGCAGGGCTGGGGCTGTGCCTGTGCCAGGCACGAGAAGAGACGCTGGGGCAGGGTTTGGAACGGTGGGGGCAGAGTCTGCTTCTGGGGCATTATTTGGAGTGGCCTTGAGTATGCTGCCCCATGCTGTTTTAAGAAATAAAGCTTTTCCATGGCCCTTAGAAAATCTGGGAATATGGTAGAAAAGGCTGTGGTTCAACCCTCGTCTTCCTCCACCTGACTGTTACAGCAGGTCGGATACAACTGTGGGGTTCGTGTCCTAGAGAGCCCTAAGCTAAAATTCAGCTTTCGCTATGGGACTCTGGATTGACATTGCGAGTTTTTAATGGTGTGTTTCCGGGCAGTCTGAGCAAATCTGACTACAGGCTGCACTTTCCTTTTCCTAGAGGAAAGATGATGCATTCACAGCAGTAAATTCAACATTTCTGCCTCTATGGTTAATTAACCATAACACAGAAGTAGCACAGCAAGCAGTGAGAATGTTTATAGGCAAGGAAGGGATTGAGAAAGGAAGGAAGATTAGAGAAAAAAAAAAAAAAAAAAGGGTGACTGAAATCTAAGAACGATCCAGAGCAAAAGGAGTGATAACCCTGAGCTTTCAAATATCAAAGCCACGTAAACATTAGTTGGAGGTATCTTCATGTTTGTTTCATGCTATAAGTTTCCTCAAAGTATAAAATAAAGATGGATCTGTGTCCAGAAAGATTTTACATTTTTTCTTGGTGCTCCAACTTCAATGTCATATGGGCAAACATGTAAGTAGTGGGAAGAGAAGGTTTTTTGATTTGCCTAAAATAATGATGCAGTTTTCTTCCTGTTTCGGCACAGACAGACGTCTCTTAAAATTCTGTGCTAAAAACGTATTTTTTTTACAAATAAGTATGTATGATTTGAATGTCTCCAAATTCATTTATCTTTAGAAGCATTAAGCAAGACAAGTTTTGTGAGCAGAGGCCACATCTTTTATTAAACCAATTAATAGAGTAGAAAAATAGCTAGAAAACTTTTCTTTGCTACTTAGACCATGGCTGAAATGAATGAGGAATGTACTTTGCTTTTGTAATATGTGTTTAATATTACTTTGAGATTATTTGGCCTTACCTCAGGAGAATCATTTGATAACTTCCCTTAGCTGGTTCATTTTAGCAGTGATTCCCCAGCTTCTACACCATTAATTAGTAGATAAGCCAAGCTAAGGCAACAATAAGTAAGCAAGCATAATAAGTAAGCAAGACTGAGTATTTCAGGGGTTTCTTTTCTGACCACTTTATGATCTTAAGAAAAGCAAACTTCATCTGTGACTGCGTCTTTCTGTGTTCATGGTGTATCAGAATCCTCATTACAGATCAATTAGTCTGGTTTTGAGCCTTTTAGATTCAGGATCACAGGATTAATGAAAAAAAAATGAGTTGGTAGCAATATTATTTCATATGGAGATAAGGAGAGACTGAGCATGAATGAGGATCTCAAGATGCCTGAATAAAGAATTTCCTCATTCTGTCAGTGAAGTTTTATGGGATATGGAGGGAGGATTATGGGAATATTCATGACTAGATCAAGAGACATAATGAGTTGATGTATGAACCAGCTTATCTTTTAGGTAAACACCGGGTAAATGGGAAGTAGAATAGCCATTCATTGCCTCTAGGCCTGTGAATTTTACTGTTCTAAAGATGGAAACAAGGGGTTAGTTACAGTTGTTCTTCATTGATTCCATTCGATTTTTGATCACTGTTTAACAGGTGCTGGAAGAATTGGGTATTTGTAACTTCAGGTCTTTATTAAAACTACCAAATACCACATCATCTGTCTAGAGTCCAGCATAAACAATAGTATATATTAAATATTCTGCAGTACCGTACAGTAAGAATGTAGTATTTTAACAGTTTCCTGTGATATTGGAACATTGTATAACAGTGCTGGGGTAGTTCAACCTACTACAAAAATAATTTGCTAGCAATCTGAATGCTTTTAATCTGTTGCTTACTTGTGGTACTGTATTTTTCCATGTACAAAACCTAGAAAAAGCAACAAGGTCACTTTTTTCTACTCCTTAATTTACTTATATAGTAAATATTCTCTGAAACCCAAGTGGTGTCCTGGGTTTGACATGTTGATAAACCTTCCTCAAAATAAAATGTCCTGTATGTAATTTACAAGTTAAATCACTAATATTTTTATCTAAGTGTCAATAAAAACCCTGGAAATGTGGGTACACAGCCTCTGCATTTCACAGAGGAGGGATCTCCCCCAAATAAGGATGGGTAGCCTTTGACTCGAGTTGTAACAATTCATTGTTGTTCCAAATGCAATGTCATGTGGTGCTGATGAAACTGTGGGCACTTATCCCAGAACTGCAGACCCTGCACTTGCACTCATTAGAAGAGTTCAAGTTCTGCCTGAGCATTTATATTTACTGGTTTATTAAGATTAGTATTGTGTAAATGCCTAACTCTGCCATTATCCTATTTAAGTATAAACCAATTTAGCAGCCTGCTTCCCTGTGCTACAGAATGGGCTTGTGGGAAAATGTTACAGGTTGGCTGGGGTCTGCTGCTGCAAAAGGCTTTACTGCTGCTGAGAATACAGGTTATAGAATGAATAATTGCAGCTATTTGGCAGTCACTGTAACTGTTCTTTTTTAAGAATAGCCAGCATGTTTTTTCAAAGTATTAAATTACCTCAAGACCTCATAATTATTACAGTTAAGCAATCATTTCAATTCAGTCCAAATATAAAAAGTAATAAAGTGCTCATAATAAGGAGTCAATTTTAGTATGTCTGTTCTCTGAGCAAACACAGCTGATTCAGTATATTCTGGTGGAATACATGTTTGGGATCCTGTTATTTTAATATGCCCAAATCAGAAAATTAAAATAGATTTTGTTGGCACAAACCTTTTTTTGAGGGTAAAATAATTATAGATTTTTGCTGATGCTATTAATTTTCAGGACTGGAGTATTTCATTAGCAAGAGGTTGAGAAGGGAAAATATTTGCATTTAATACTGCTAAATCTGCCTGCTTTCACTGAGTCTAATGGCTCGATCAATATAAAGAACATATTTGGGGAAAGCATGTAGCAATTAAAAAAAATCCACATCAAAAATAAAGCTAATAAAAGCACAACATAAATCTTTGAGTCGTAAGAGCTGGGCTCCAGTTATCACTGGCAACTGCTGCACATTTTAGAGAGTGAGGTTCAGGATTAATAATTTCCAAAAATATGTCGACCCTGCCCAAGATAATAGGAGATTATTTCAAAGGCTAATGTTGTAAGCATACATAAAGCATCACTGTTGGAAACTGAGCTGAGTGCTTGCCTAAATAAATGCTATACAATTAACATTTTCATTACACAAGAGTTTCATATGCTGTCACAGAAACAATACATATTTTCTTTTTTTTTTATTTAAAAAGATAGTAATGAAAACCCTTTGTGTTCAGTAAGGATAAGTGATCATGGCACTACTGTTGGGTTTTTTTTCATTGCCAACTTTCAAAGATTCTCCCTGCTGA
>NW_008582827.1:0-32843 GCF_000691845.1 Merops nubicus | reverse complement strand
TTTATTTTTTTCCTGGTAAAAAAATGTTCTACTGCTGTTCTTAACTTACAAGATACAGCATTTGCCCTCTTGCTGACTGGAATCTTCATTTAATGTCAAAGAACTTTAAAAAAAAAAAAAAAAAAAATCAGCTGAAATTGAAGAAAATTCTTTAGTGTTTTCTTTAGGACCCAGAGTATGATTCAGCTTTGCTGTACTTCTGTGTTTGTGGATAAGCCCCATTCGGGAAGGAGACACTGAAGTGTTGAAAGTATAAATGGCTTGCCCTTCATCACCTAAGAACTGCATGATAAAGATACAAGTCTGAAATTTCTTCATCCTCGTGCAAGCTGTTTTCCATATTTTGTTTCAAATGCTAACTAAAATTCTCTACTTCTAGTAGAACAGGACCCCACAGGGTTTTACTGAGTTTTGATTCTTATAATTAATATTATAATTACTCTAAAATGGATTTCATAACTTGGTGGTGATATGGTCACTTTGTTCCTGGATGAAACTTTTGGTTCTTAGCTACATTATTATTCTCTTTGGAGGTCTTTTTTTTTTTTTTTTTCTCCAACTCATGCTAGCATATTCTATTTAAGGCTGATTATTTATTTTTCTTTCTGTTTTGCTGTTATTTCAGCTCAGTAGAGCAAGTTTCTAACATACAGTACTGCTAAAGAGAAGAAAACATTAATAAAAGGGCTTTTTTTGTTAAAAAAAAAAAAAGGGCAAAAAGCAAGTTGAAACCTAGTATCTCATACAAGGGAACATACGGCTTTAATCCAATAGCATTTTTAGCTTGAAGAAAAAAAAATTGTCTGTGTTTATGCTCATCTGACTTATTTTTGTCTGTCCTGCTGCTATCCCCCTGTTCCTTCATATTTCTGAAGTCTGTGTTTTTCATGGCTATAATCACACACAGAAGGAGCTTCAAATGAGGATGTGGTGAGAGAGAAGCAGGAAATCTTGCAGGCTTTGGATTCCAGCTACATTCTAAATCTTGCTTCATAAGCAATTTAATAAATCAAATAGGTTATATGATGACAAGTATTGTATGGAACTGAGAAAAGAGTGAAAAAAATGCCGAAGTCCCTGAATTTTACAAGTCAGTGTTGTCTTTTCATTCTCAGTAACTATTTATAGTTGTATTCAAGTTGTGCTTTTGTATAGAAATTAGGTCCCACCTTTAGTATTTCTATAAAATAAGATTCTGTCCACATCCATCTGGTTACTACTGAAATGCAGTGAAATAAAGTCCAAGTTTTAAACATTCTTAACATTAGTGCTTGCCCTTTTGAATAGGTGTTTTGAATACTGACTGATACTTGGTTCCCTAAAATTCTACTTGCTGAAAGGCCACAAGCTTTCAACTTTTTTTTATAATGATTAGTAGTGTTTGTGACACTTGCTGTGGAGAATAAGGATAATTGGTTAAAAGAGAAAGGGATTAGAGGGCATTATTTAAAAGATAACTCCCTACAGGTAACAGTTGTACAGTAGTTCTGCTGTGTATGATTTATTGGAAATTTCAGGTTTTTAAAATACCATGTTTCTAGTACTGGATTGACTGCCTTGGTAAATTTTTGAATAATTAGCATGATAATCATAATATGCTTGTAAAAATTCTTCAAATGGGACAGAGTTTCATTTTTTCTAATATAAAAAAATGTTCTAAATCTTAGTAATTAAGAAACTAAATGACAGGGTAATATTGATGACGGTATTAGTTTTTGTTCTTGTTTTCAGGTTTTGTTTTGTTTTCTTTCTGTGCATGTCATCAATTAAGTAGTAGGTTTTTGAGTGGTGATCTTCTTAATTTCTCCAGAAAAAGTTCGGGAAATACAGGAAAAACTTGAAGCCTTCATAGAAGCCCTCCATCAAGAAAAGTAGATTGTTAAGCAGGTAATCATGCTTTGAACATGGAAAGTTCGCTACGTTTTTCTCATTGTACAATATGAAATGGTTAACCTCTTCTAGGTGCATGTTTTCATACAGACTTTGTGAAAATTCTTGTGTTGTTTTATTCCATGCCTGGTTGCTGTTTGCTTCTAATGTGCAAAACTGTACTTTCAGCTTTTATGCTACAAGCAGATGTGAAACTTAGTAGAAATACAGTTACGGGGTAGTTACTCAGGTATTGTGAAACACTGGAGGCTATTTGATTACTCTCAGTTCATTTATTTAATCTATGTTAAGAGCAAGAAGGCACAACTAGCAGGAATCAAAATTAAGGGAACACTTTTGTCTATAAAAGCATTTTGCTTTTTTTTGTTAGCAAAAATATCTGCATGCAGGTAATTTCCAAATTTTTTCTTTCTGTTTTCTCAAAAATGTAAGCTGAAGTGCTGTCATACATCTGCACACATTTTAAAATAATCTTCTTTCTGTTTCAACAGCAACTTTACACAAGAATGCAGCCTTTTCCAGGATACTTTGCACAAAGACAAATGAATAGATGCAGCTTTTGTGTCCCATTCTCTTTCCTGTCTTTTGGAGAGCATCCTGAAATGTTGGAGAAGAAAATAATGTCTCATGGGATTGAAAAGTTCAGTTAAAAGCCACCTGCTCCTTAAATTTTTGAAGCTACGTGCACATGACAGAAGAATCTGACTTGTGTTTCAATGAGATAGCTTGCTAAAGTTGTACATTTAAGGTTTATTTTCCTCCTGAAAGGAAAAGCTCTACCTTGCATGGTAGAGCTGGATCAGATTCATAAAATGATTTTATCTGTTGTCATTTTCTTGCCTGCAAGTGATCCTGGGAGTTTGACATAAAGTTTTAGTATTCATTTGTACATTAAACCACCCTTCTAAGTAATGCTGTTTGTATTTGTTATGCTCTGTGTTGAAACATTCTGTGGTCTGGTACAGATTTAAAAGCATGGTATTCAGATATTGAGAGGAAGTTGTGGATTTTGTTAAACTCCTGAATTCTTGAGAGACATCATCTATGCAGTTCCTGTAATGCTTTCAAGTGGAAGTACAGACTGCTGTTCACTGACACCTTAAAAGGTTTGGCTCAGGAAATAATGTCAACAGCTGCTTCTCTTGCCCCTTCTTTCTCCATACATGTTGTTCCTCGTGAATCACAGCCCATTACATTTCATTGCTGGGGTTGCACAGGCTTTCTGATTTCCTTGTTAACTCCTCCTTTCACCACAGGTACAAAGTAACCTGGTCGAATATATGTGAAATGTAGAAAGATTCTCCATACAATCCCAACTTTTCCAACCTCCTGAACTAAAAAAGGAAAAAAATGTATTTAATTTCATTTTTCTAATAGCTACTGTAAGACCAAAATTGCTTTTAAAAGAATGTTACACTCAAGGTCCTTCCACACTCACTTCATTTCTATCATTCAGTATAGTAAAAATAGTAAGTAGTCTTTCTTTTACTGCCTTCCAGTTTTACCATAGAAATGTCACTTCTGACAAATGTAAGCATGATACATGCTCTGTATCATATGTGCCTGCTGATTAGTCATATACATATTTTTCTGTCTACACACTGCCACAAATGATCTAGTTACACTTCTGAATACTTCTGTGGAAGAAGGTATCAGGCCTGAATCAGTTTGTTTTGCAGGTTTCTGATTATGCACATTGAAAATTTGACCTAGGTTTATTTTTTCTCTTTTGAAAAGGCTATTGATTTTGATGCGTGGCAATTAAAAGAGAGTAATCTGAACATTTTCCAACATTTTCTTTTTAGTCTCAGAGGAAACAATACAAAATTTGGTAGAACGTTCCCCAAATGTTCAGACATAAAATATTCAGTCAAGCGGACAAAAAGTTAACATAGAGCTACTCAGAAAATTGTGTTGAAAGGTTAAATATCTCAAGGTGATCTAACTGAATGTTCTGGGATGTTCTGTTTAAAATTACTTCCTGAAAAATGAGTGTTTGAGAATGGGAAACTGAAAAAATGCCATCATCATTCTCTGAAGATAACTTCAGAAATGTACTTTTTGCATAATACTGAAGGCAGAGTCCTTAGGTTGTATAGCAAGTGAATAAGTCTGTACTTGTGTTAAATCCCTCTTTGTAAAAAAAAAACAAAAAAAAAAAAAAAAATTTTGCATTTACCTAGAGATCACTGTTTGAAACTTCTGTGTGATGTAAATGTTGCAAAATGTCCCATCCAGTGGCCCAGCGCTCATCTCTTTTAGTGTGATGTTTAGTTCCAACTTCTCTGTGCTGCTCATCTAAGACTTAGCATGATGTATTCCATGAAAACTAGCTATTTATTGAATAAAAATGTAACTGAAGGAATAATAAAACGTGGGGTTTGAACACAGTGCTGTCGCACCTAATTCAGAAGTTACTTTGGCCTTCTTTTTCTTATCTGCTAAATTGTGAAAAAGTATCTTGTTAATGATGATAAAATGTCTGATTTAGAAGTGCTGTGTCAGCACTAAATTAGTGGTAAATGTACTAAGTGTTGTCTTTTACAATATAAATGAATTATTACCTTACCATTGATGTAATGCATTTAGACAAAGATGTCTTATGAAAAAATCATCATGTTGAAAGCTTATCTCTCTCAAAGTTTAGATAATGAACTGGTATTCAAAGTATAAACGAAGACTGGTTATGGAGAGTTAGTTTCAGGTGCATTGAAAATAAACATGCTTACTGGGAAAATGGGTTTGGAAATTATAGAGAGCAGTCAGCTTAGCCACCCACGAGTTCAGGAATATATGTTTTTCTTTTTTCTTTTTCTTTAGTTAAAGAACAGTTTTACAAAATCAATTGGGGAAAAAAAATATTTGCTGTGAAACTCTGGTATTGAAGGTGCTGCATATTTGCTCCACAAAGCTTAAATTGTGGACATGATCATGTTAGGATCAGTGAAGTGTTACAACTCTACATTAACTTGATTTCATGATTAAACTAACCAAAAATGGTCTTGACAAACAAGCAATAGGTGATTTTATGGTGGTTTTATTGTTTTTTTATGTTAAGGTTAAAGGAAAGAAGAATTAAGGCAAGTTGTGCTTAGCTCACTAGTAAGTTAGTATCAAGGTAAAAATGGACTTAATAAGTACTGCTAGTTGGCCACTTCGAAAGTGTAAGGAGTATCTTACTAGATAGTTAACTGTAGTTATGTTAAGCAGCATAAGAAGCATGTGCTGGCTATTACAGCAAGTTTTAGATAGCAAATGATTATTTGAACTGTCTCTTACGTTCGTGTGATGCTGAGAAGTATGTTATTCCAAACTGTTTTGCATGAGTTCAGGGTATTTTGCTATATTATATATACTACCTTCAGATTCTTCATAAAGCAATTTATTAGAAAGAACAAAGACTAATCTGTGATCTCTATGGATTTCTGAGATTAAGGAAGAGATCAGCAAATGTAAATGGCATATCCATTTATGGAATAATTATATTTCCAAAGCATGTTCTTTACTGTCATGTGGATGTGATAGGATATTTCTGTGTTTCATGAGCAGAGACACTTATAAGCCAAGGTTTAAATATTAATGGCCAGGGGTTGTTTTGTCACTTCATGAAAAAGATACAAATGGAGCTTTTCAAATCTCAAGAACTATTGCTTCTAAGTGGTCGCTAACAACCTCATCCTGTTATCAGACCATGAGAGAAATTAAAAACCTGGAAATGTGTAAAAGTGTCAAAAGCAAGTGTAGTTAAATGAGAAAGTGAAAATGTCAAGTGAAGTTCTTGGTTATTACAAGCATCCTGATATGCTTTCTTTCACCATCAAGGATATTAATCAATTTTTTGACTGAGTATATTTTGATCCTAAGCTGAATTCTGAAGTATTTCCATAGCTAAAATTTAGAGTATTTAATATTTTAATATCTTAAATGTAACTTGGTAATTCTTAACAGTTCTATTAAAAAAGAGGCAAGAGTTTTCATCATTTCAGTTGAGAAATGTGGAAGTATGGGACCTTTAAGAGTCAGGGACCCTTGAGTCAGTTAGAACTCGTTGTTTATCATGGGCTTTGGTCCTGGAGATACCTGTGGGATACTTTTATGGCATTGAAAGTGTTGCCATATAAACTCAGTCTATGACAATGATACTTGTGTTTTTACAGAGTTGGAGCATGAATTTTCTTTGGAATATGTTTCTAGGTCTTGAGGTGCCTTAGGAAATGTTCCAGTCATGTTTCCTCACATGGATGGGATACACAGTGGTGAAAATTACTCGGATATCGGGGTACCTCACAAGAACTTGTGGCAATCTATTTTACTTTAATTTCCTCAGGAAGCATCTGACTAGAGAACTTCATTGACTCAGAAGTAGAAACCTGCCTATTTCCAAAGCCTGGAGAGAGAGGAGAGGTTTGACTACAGTTCTGATTACAAAGTACCATGCTAGCCTGAAGTACTGTATTTCCAGTTACTGCTGATTTGTGCACAGACATGCTTTGTGATGCTTGATTTCCAGGCTAGGAGATGCTTTATGAACACTCTGATCACTTGCATAATAGAAATAAATATATTTCTCTATAAAGCTTAATAATTGGTTTGAAGGAAAGAAAAAAAAAAAATACACACACCTACTTTCCTCTTGACACGATTTCAAGCAGTCTTAAATCTTGAAGGATTCTATCCTTTCACTTGATAGGATGCACTTGCAGTGACTTAACCATCTCCAAAGCACTTGTTTATTTTTTGTCCGTTTAGAGCTATTGGATCCTGTTCTATTTTGTGTTTAATTCAGTAATCCATCTTCCCTCGCAGAAATCTTCACAGACCACGATCAATCACTTGCTAGCTTTTATTCAGCAAGATAAATAAAATGTATTGTAAAGCCCTTGCAAGATAGATCCAATGTAGTCAGATATCTCTTAAAGCTGTAGTTTGTCAAAAGTGGTCTATGTGTCAAATGTTCTATATGGCTGTGATCACAGACTTTTACAGAACAAGGCTGCTGTCAGGAATTTTTAAGTATAAAATACTCCACAGAAACAAAGGGAAGAAGCTGAAAGGATAGAAATTGTAATGATTGTTTGTTTGCAGTACAGCGTACTGCAGTGCTGGAATGGCAAACGTATGCAGATTTCTGCATACACAAGTCTTGCTTTCATCTGCCATCACCTCAGTGCTGGAGCACATCAGAAGGTGAAATTATCCAAGCTGTTGTTCTGTAAGAAATGCCAAAACTCACAGGCATGATTTTACTTTTGTCTGTAAAAGTGATTCTGGAAGTAGTTGTGAAAGTGCTTCTGCAGTGGCTTGTGTAACAGTGCTAGAGCCAACCTCAGAAACTGTTCTAGGATTTTTTTCAAATTGGCTCTAGATAAAGTTTCTTGGGTTGGTGCTGTCACTCTGTGGGGAAATGTTTCCAGCAGTGGCTCTAGAAGTGATCATGGCAATAAGGCTGAGTCTAGCAGCTACTGTAGTGTTCCTTGGACTGACTCTTGGTGGGGTTTAGGCATGGTTCTGGAGGTGAATCCAGAAATGAGACTGCCATTGGCTATGGGACTGATGGTGGAATTCGCTCTAAGTGCCATTCCAGAGCAAATTCCAGAAGTATTTCTAGCCATTTCTGCTGAAAAGCTGTTTACTGTGCACAGCTATGTATGTTTGTGGTTTGCCTTGCAGAACCCTGGTGGAAGGCTTTTAATCTGCTGCCCTTGGTGTGCCTGTAGTCTTAAGGGCTTCCAGAGCAGTGCATCCTAACCTCTGTGGTGATTTCACATTCTGACTTCTTTTTTTCTGACCTTGGATTATACCATTGCTAATATAGGGGACGATGTAAAGCTTCAGTTGAAAGGGTATTTTATTGTAAGTTTTATAACAGAAATAGCTTAAGTGTTGTATCTTCTTCAAAGTTCTAGAGACTTTTTTTCAGGAAAGAGCTGGACATCTCTGGACAGGACTGACAACTGCCACAGCCTTAGAACTGCAAAGGACAAGCACATTCTGTTCGTGCTCTCTTGCTATCAACCATTTACCATTTATCAACCATTACCACTTGGAAATGACATAAACTCCTTGACTGATATACACGGTCATGTTTCATAAAGGAGCATCTCTTCCAGTAGGTTGCACAACAAAAGCCTCTTTAGACCTAGAAATTATTTCACTACAAAAATCATAACCAAAGATCATTTTCACTTCCATTTCAAGGAACTGTTCTCTTTGCTAGCCTCATGAAATAAGCTTTACATTAACAGGATGCCCCCCATATTTTAGAGCATTTGAAGCAGGATTTTGCCTGTGAGCCAATTGCCTATGGCTTTTGATGGTTAGAGGTAGAACATTCATTGCAACCTTCCTTACAATGAGTTTGTTCTGGTTCATGTGAAAATCAACATCCTTTTTTGTGTTGCTGCCTGACAGGATGCTACAATACTATTAGCATTTGCAAAGGGTTGCAACCCCCAGATCACAGGCTGCTCAGTTTGTGTTTCTCTATTATGTGGAAGACACAAAGAAGCTGAAGGCTGGCAAAGGCCTGTCAAATCTCGTAATGTAGCGAGCGACCCCAGAGCTTCATTCTGCTTTATATCATCCCTTGTTCCCCATCCCACCCCTTTCCTTGAATGGGCACTGAGGTAGGTAAATGAATTCAGCGGTATGGTAGGCGGATGATTCCCTTCTGACCTCATTCCTGTACCATTTGTTTCCAGGCTTGTTGGGGGGAAAGGGACATATCTGAACCTTTTGTTTCAAATAATTTTCTTGCAGGTTGGGGAGTTAATGCAGACCTTGTCTGAACTCACCCGAGCGGAAAGAGATCCGGGTACAAGTCATGACACGCTCGGTCCCTTGGAATTGCCCGATTAAAGGAGAAAGCAGTGAACTGGAATTTTTTCACATTTGGCATTGCTTAAACACCTGGACAACTTTTTTTTTTTTTCTTTCCTTTTCTCTTCCCTAGTGTGCATGTGTTTATAACCTTTCTCCTGCCTTGAAACATCTATCTGGAGAGCAGACAGGAAGCAAACAAAGAACGACCTTTGAGCAGCCCGGTGTTACGTGGTGTTGTTGGGGAGAAGTTGAGGCTGAGGCAAAAGCCGGGTACAGGTTGCACTGAACAACAGTGGGTTGCAAAGGAGTGTTTCAGACCTGTGTCTGGAATTGGCAGAGCACTTCTTGGTTTTGAAGAGTCACATTGATTTGTTTAGGGACTGATCTTGGCTCTTGTGTGGGATGCAAGGAAAGCAGTGGTTTCCCACATACCAGGACTGACTCTTGGGAGCAATGAGACCTCTCATACCAGAGGCAAGAGAGCTGTGCATCCACCTGCTTTTGTAGAAAGAAGACTGGAGGAATGTGACCAGCAGCAAAATGTGGGGTGGGAATACCACAATCGGTGCCCTGCACGGTCCTAAGTTTGCTCTCTGCACTGTCGATGCCCAGGACGTTTGGAGGGTCGTTCTTACCTCCTGAGTAATGGATTCCTAAGACACCAAACATAACACAAATGCATTACTCCCTCCAAATGTTAATTATACGTAAGTACAGTAAGACCACAGTATCTGGTGTGTAAATTCCTACGTAAACCACAACAGGAACCAACCTATATTATTTCACTCTCAGTATTCATGGAAGTGTTCTGCTGAAGAGAAACAGCCTGGGTAAGTTCAGCTGCCACAGCGGCCTCCCTCTGGGAGGAACATGGGAGATGCACAACACTCTCCAGCTACTTACCCCAGTAGACACCTAGTGCGAGGCTTGTTTATCATTTGGACTCATCACTTTGTGCTGCATGTGTGTTTTACAGAAGGCTTCCACAAGCCAAAGCAGACATTGGGACTAATCAGCAAGAACATCAGGCCCCAGAGTTGGTATGAAAGACACAGAAATAAAGGGGGTGAAAGAGGATGATCATACGTTAACAAATATAGATATACTAATGATTTTATGTTGGGGGATTGTAGCTTGAATGGACAGACATAAGGGATGTTGTCTGTCACATTGATGTGCATGTGTATTAACATATTTTCTGCTTGTGCTTATAGAACTATGTGATAATGACATGTTATGAAATAAGTAGTATTAAGCTGGAAAAGCAAACTGCCACATCTGGCACAGATTTAGGGCATCCCCAAAACAAACTCTGCTCATGCTTCACTTGTGATTCCTCTCTAGTATATTTATGTATCTCAGCTGGAAAATGGGTTCATCTAACAGCTCTAATCTCAGCCTCACCTAAGGTGAAAGCTATTTGCATGTGCAAATTATTTTGTAGTTTAGGACTAATTATGGACTAAGTATTTATTCCAAATAGAATAGCTTCCCTGCACCACCCCCTGGATTTCTTGCTAAAGCACTTTATACTTTCATAAGGTTCCAATACTGATGATTTATAGCTGTGTGTGAGGCCTTGCCTACTTTCTCACAAGCAAGACCAGCATGCATATCAACCGTATAAAGCCCTTTAAGAAAAATAAAACTAAAAAAAAAATCCTCCACCAATAACCAGCAAGGCAATGCTATCCTTTTTGTTCTTATCATGTAGTACTTCTGTTCTAACCAGTGGAAAAAAGATCAGTTTTTATCTTGACTTTTAGCTGGCAGCTCTGATCAATTAGATCTTTTTGCAAGGAAGCTTTTTTAAGTTATTAAGTATTTGTTTCATGGCCTAAGACTGGTTATCACTGGATACTATTTCCATAAAGAAAATAAGAGCTTCCTGTTTCAGAAGGCTTTTTTTCCCTCCTTTCAGTTTATGCATAGTCCATCCTTTCAGCTGGAGGAGATAGGACTTCCCTTTTTATCATTTTTTTAGGGGAAAAAAAATTATTTTCCATTGCCTAGTGCCTGAAAATTGGAATTTAACAAGGCTTGTGGAAGTACAGCTAGCCATAGATTGTGTCATGAAGGTTTAGCTCTGCACTCTGCTTTGTTACATGTTTTTACACTCCCTGTTTACATTCCCTGCCAGCACAGCCTCCTCCCCTGTGCTCCTCTGCCCTTTTGGGATGTAAATTGTGCCCACACCAGGTGACATTCACTGGCCTGTGATGTGCTGAAGGTCAGATTAGATGTTTACAGTAATGCCATCTGGCTTGAAAAATACACGGTATAATTCACACCACTGCCCGTGTCCCTTTTCAGTTTTGTTTCTGCTGTCTTGGTTTCAGCTACAAGCGTGTGGCAGGTTTTATAAATATGCCTGTATCTCAACATATAGCCCATGTATGCATATGTATGCAATGAAAAAAACATGCTGACTACCTCAGAAATCATGACTTGCTGACTGCTCTCTGCATAGCCCAGAACAGAATTTATTTAAATACTTAATCTAGTCTGAAATACAAATGCTATTAGTGGATGAGTAACAGAGAAGAAACGTTGGAGAGTGGTTTGTGGCAAGGGAGTATTATACCACTTGCTGAAGCTTAGAGCAACTCCCAGATCCTCGCTGAAATCAAGCTTTGGGATGAAAAGGCTTCTAGCTTGTTGGGCCAAAAGATGAGGATTATGGAAATATTCATGAGTCCTGAGAATCAGCAGGTGAGACCTAATGCACCCCTTTGCCCCTCACCCCTTTCCCCAGCTCATCCTTTTGGCAAACAATACACAAAGGCTGTGTTCCCAGAATGACTGAACTCCCTTCCTGAGCCTTCTTTTTTTCCCCCACCTCTTTTTTTCCGCTCCTCCATTCTTTATAAAAAAGATTGCAGTGTTTTTGCCACTTGTCCCAAGCAGAAGCACGAACTCTTCATTTCTAAAGAGCAACTGTGTGGCCAAACCAGAAGTCTTGTGACATTACTTAAGAAAGCAGAATGGTATCTTAGCATCCGAAGCCTCTTTTAAAACAAAAAGAAAAGCTTTTCTGAGAGTTTGCATAAGCTGGAGAGGAATCTCTGTGACATATGTGCATTGTCGTAGGAAAGCATGGGTTGAAGCCAACTAGTGGGCCTCTGCCTTTAATATACAAGGTATTTGTCATGCCTGCTTTGGTGTGCTTGCTGGTGAGTAAACACCCAGTATGTGGAGTCCACGCAGCTAGCAGCAGTCGCAGTATGTGATTGATGCAAGACACTGTTACAAGAAAGTGAGTGGCAGAGGATGCCCTGTCAAAGGTAGATTCCTTGGGCAAGGTGTGGAAAAATAGTTTTCCAGCTTCTCCCAAGTGAAGCACAAAGGCACAATCTAGAGCAAGTTTCACCAATCAAGCTTTTTCAAAATTTTGTCACCCTTCCACTGTGATGTAGAGGAAGAGGGATTCTCATGAGTGCTGGTCCTGTCCGGGTTCTCACAGACTTTACCTGCAGACATGAAGTTGCATGTTCAGCATGGTAGGGTAGGGAGGATTGTCAGATCTTCAGCTGAAGCCTAAGGGTTGCCAGCCCTTTGAGGCCTGAAACAGTGCCTGCAGTAAACAGAGGAGAACACACTTGATGTTTGCTTTAACTCAGTGTTGTTGTGTACTTTTTGTCTGCAGAAGTATGGGCCTCAGTACTGTTCGCTCCATCCCATGGTCTAGCGCAAGCCCATTCTACTGGCTGGTTGTTCTCCTCTACAGGGGCTGCAGTTGCAAATGAGTTATAAAGTGATCTGGCAGTGGGAGGTGTCACACAATGCAAGCAAGGGAAGGACATTTAGGCTACTGTCAGTGTAGGGTCTGTGCCACTCACCTAGGACTGGGTGCAGCTGAAGTACTTATCTCCCCTGTACCTGCCCTGGTGTAAGGCAAGAGCTGATACCTCCCAAGGTCCTTCAGCCTTCCCAGCAGGGATTTAGCCAGATGAAGCCTTTCTGGCTGCACTGGAACATGGCTGACTCAACAAAAGTAAGGTCTGGTACAGATGTACCACTGTGCCAACATCTGCTGTAGCCTAAAGCTTGCAAAACATCTGCCAATGAAGCCCCAATGACCATTCTGCATTAATATGAAGGTAACTTTTTTTTAAGCTTTTCAGCCTTTCCAGAAAGGATGTTTACAGCATGTTAAATCCCCCTTGGAATTTCAGTCTGCAAGAGTTGTAGCGCCTGGCTCTGACAAAACTGTTGTTACACTTGGTTTGAAAGCATCTCAACATAAAGATGCTTGTTTATTGTATCCTGGTGACAGCACCAGAACAAGATTTCAACAGTTTTGTTGCTAATCTGGATGTAACTCGACAGCACTTAGTTCTGTGGCTGGAATTTGCTCCCCAGCAACTGAAACTGAACGGCCGTCTGCTCAGTATAGTTTTTCTAGTAACTGATGCATCTAGGTCAACAAACTGACAGGCACTGCTCATTTTACTGCTTGGCAAATATTGAACTAAAGTCTTCAGCACTGTAACACTGTTGACAATTGCAGGATAAAGGCATTGTCCTCCTTTGTTACCGTGAAGTGCATCTTTGCGTCTGATTCTGGCATAACACACTCTGTAAACAACAAGGGATGTTGTGATCTCGAGTCCCAAGTGTTTGCTCTGACAATATAAACTTGGGGCTCGCTCTCTGAAACCAAACATCCTGTCTCTGCCATGGTTACTTCAAACTGGCATTGAAACAAGCCACTCTCTTCCTGAAAACACTGGAGGGTGATGGTGTGGCTGCTGTTGGAGGAGCTCTTTTCTCTTTTGGAAAGCTGTCTGTACCACCCTCCTTTGTTATGCTGCAGATCTGTGTTGAGGAGTCCAGATTAGGCTTCAAGAGTCTGAAAGTGAAGAATACTACTTAGCAGAAAAAAATCACTGTGGATTAGTACAGTTACCACTAGTCCCTCTGGAAATGAAATGCTACATTGCAAGCCCACTGTCAGTTCTTTCTTTTCCATGACAGCATGCTAGAAAAGACAAAATGGCTATGAGCCAAAACACAGCTGACAAAAAGTTCCATCATATGAATCCTGTTACCTGAGCAGAGCACTGTTCTTTGCCTCTTCCTTATCCTCTCCAAAATTAAACCTCCCCATGACTTCTGTGGAGGTCTAGGGTCATTTGAGTCCAAGCCTCCATAGTTTCAATTCCTGGAGACTCCCTTTTGCTTCACTAGCATCTCTGGCTCGCTCCTTTGCTAACGTGAGTCATCAGCCTGGATCAGACTGGAGTAATTCAGCTGTGTGGGATTCAGTGGGGATGTACCCCACAAGAAGGGTGTCGTTCACAAAGATTTTTCCATGCTACCTTTGGTCTTTGTTCACTACAGCTTTGTTATTTATTTCATATTCAGGTCAAGGGTGAAGATTAAAACAGATCTTCCTTTCCTTTGCTTCATGTCTCTGCTTTCCCCTATGGTTTGTTTTGCATGTAAACTGCAAAGAGTCTTTATTTGGGCCACTTTGCAAGCTAAAATGGCAGAGAACCTAAATCACAATGAATCTGTTTGAAAGCTGTCTAGCTGCACATGTGCACTTATGACATTACACAGGAAACATTAACCCAAACACTCTTAGGAGGTGAATCTGCCAGAAAGAGACCTCTGCATACATCTGTGCCCTGCTTCTCTAGCCTGGTGCCCACCAGCTTTCAGGATTCCTGCCCTCCACAGATGTATTCCAAACTTAATCCACAGCTTTTTGTACCCTCAGTGGATGCACAAATAGGTATAGCATATGCTGTTTATTTCCTTTTTTGGGCTGAACTAACAGTACTCCCTTGTCTTTTGTGTCTCAGGAAAAAACAACAGCTTTGCCTTTGAGGTTAATGCAGTCACATGCTAAAAAAGAAGCCTAGGGTCAAAGACAAAGGAAGAGGCCAACACAGAATTCACTGCCAGGTGCTGAGACGGGACAAGTCCTGTGATCTACTGTTCACAAGTTGCCATGTTGTAGACTTGTCTTGGGTAATTCGGAACTGAAGGGAGTGGGAGATGAGATTGCGATTGTGTTCCCAGCAAAAAGGAAGAGGCAAAGTTTTATGCTTCAGGGAAATACTACTGTAATTCTTCCTGTATTAGTTCAGAGGGGCTCATTGATCATGAGGCTGCAAGCTTTTGTGGCTGATGTCAAGTCACCCCTTTTGGGGATGATTCCCTGTTGTCTGTGAGGTTCCTTTTTACCCCAAAGCAGCTGCAGAAGCCTCTATTTCCCCTGAACAAAACTGTCTTGAACTTCCAGGGGAGGACAAGGCCTTTGCTGTGTTGGCCTTGACTGAAATCCCAGCCAGGAGGGAGAAGTCGGACCTGTTCCTTGCTTTTGAAAAAGCAAGCTTGTGTTTGTTTTTTTTTTTTTCCCTGATCAATAGCTGTGAAATGGACAAAGTAAGTTAGGAGCCATCAGCCCTGTGAGAGGCTGTCCATCCCATAAAGCTGCAGTATTTTTGCATCCACCTGCAAATGTGGATGGCAGAAATAAGCTGTTGTTCTGTCTGAGCCAGCCGAAGCTGTGTACAGCAGAAGCTGATTTCCCAGTTGCTACCCAGTTCAGGTGTCTGGGTTTTGCACACATTCAAAGATGATAACCATCCCTTTTTACACAATAAGGTCAGCTTCTGTGATTTTTGGTTTTAGATGACATCCTTTCCTATTTACTCTATGTTACTAATGAGGCTTGCAAGTCACTTGCAGATCCTGGCTTCCCTTCTGAAGGAAGCAGTTCCCAAAAGGTTCAGCCAGAGCTTGGGGGCTATTTGGTGAAGGAAGCAGGGGGTGAAAGGGCAACCTGGTGCTTCAGTAGGAGACAGTAGTGAGTTCCTGGGGACAAGGGAATGGCAACCTCCTAATGAACAAGCTGGACTCTGTCTGAAGCAGCATCTTCCAGCTTCCCTGCTAGCTGGGGCCCATCATACCAAGCAAGGGCTGCCAGCAGCCCTCCACCCTGTTGAGGCTTTGGAGTAGAACTTTTTGCGCCGTACCAAACTACTGTTCCTGTAGAGATGGACAGCTGGGTGCTGTTATAAAACAAAGTCGAGAACGTTTTATATTGCCATTTAAAATACTAGTCTGTTTACTCAAAAGGTTTGGTGTGTGACCTCCTCACTCACTGCATATTTGTATATGACAGCCTGGGACTACCTGTACTGACTAGTACCAGTTCATTATCTCTGGTCCTTCAGAAGCTGTTGGCTTCAAATGTATTCTTCAAAATAATCCAAGACTGTATCTTAACTCCCCAAAAGGCCTTTTTTTTTTTTGTCCTAAGTAAAGAAAATCTAGAGATTCTCAGTATTTTCACTCCATATTCAACAGCAACAACAATATCATCTGGGATTGGTCAACTAGCATAGGAAATTTTGTCATGAGCTGTTACATATTGCTAATGTTTGTTCAGACACTGATAATCAGGCAGTGTTTACTTTAAGCAGCTCCAGCCCAGAGAAAAGTAGAAATGTGCTTAAAGCCCCATTTGAAGTGTCTTGTAGGCATTCAGCTTGGAGCTGTTGGCTGCAACAGTGGTTACCTGCAGTAACGTGCAGTAAGTGTAGGATGAGAAGTACTATAAGTCCCTGAATAGGACCTTTTCTCAATCAAAAATTTTCATTCATGTACCCCCAAAGTGAATGGCAGGAGAGTTTTTCCAGAATTTGTCAGATTCCTTGGGCCTGGTAATTTTACAATAAATGCTAATGCAAAGACTGCCTGCTGCTTTAAGGAAAAACTCACTGAACAAAGGCTTTGGTGTGACCTGAGCTGAGTATTTCCTAGCATTTACCAACACTTGATCCAGACGTTATCAGAAACCCTGCTCAAGCACAGCAAAGTAAAACCACAAGTCTTTTCCAACAGAGAGGAGCAGGTTTGCACGGAGCAGAGGAGCTGCCTTGGGCAGACAGACCTGCAGGGAGAAGAGAATAGGCAGGGTATGCCACACTGCACATTTACACAGGGCTATTCCGGACCTCAACAAAGCCCTGGAAGAAACTATTGTGTTTTAATTGTGCAAACCCACGTGGCTGATGAGAAATACAAGGGTGGCTTTTTTTTTTTGCTTATTAGAATTCTAAAACCAGTGCTTTGGTACAGCCTTTTTCTCTGGAAATGCTTCACTGCTGAAGTATGCTGTGTCTGAAATCCCCTTTCTCTGAGTCTTTCTGGAAACAGCTTTCCTGTATGTTGGGCTTCATTCAGTGTTGAGAGACAAAAGGATCCCCTTGGAATCACATCACGTTGTATAACAGAGGACTGAGGGGTTGTGCAAGGTCTAACTCAAAAACTTTTGGGGAGAACTATGGCATAAATTCCCAAATGTTTCTGGAATTCCTCTTTTCAATAATTTTGCCAGTATTCAGGTTTTCATTTCCTCCGGAATGTCATTCCTGTTAGTTATGTTTTGCTCAGTTATCACTCTCGTTCCACAGTGCTGTGAAGTTTGCTTGCAGTTACTCCAATGAAGAACAAGGGCAGAATTAACTCAGCAAAGATTATCCCAGTCAAACACCCCCAGGCAAAACCGAGGGGTTTAGGTGATAATAAAGAGAAAAGGGTTGGCCAGCTAGCTGTATATCTTGTCAAGCAAACATTTTCAAGATAATACACATTGCTTTCATTTATAATAAGCTGAAAACAGATCTATTAGGTCTAAGGTACACCTGAGGTGAGGTGTTTGCTTGGTCAACAGGAGAGAGATTCTGAGGTATAATGCACACCAATTATCATCTTGGGATTTTTCTGTCAACATTAATCTTGAATTTTCAAGGTTGCCCCTTGGATGAGGGTCCTCTGACTTACATGAAGTTTCTCCTGCTAATTTTTTCTTTCACTGAGATTGGAAATCCAAGGAGTTCAGTGATCCTGGGTGTGACGTATTTGAGCCAGTCCCAGTTTTCATGCTTTTTCTTGTTTGTTTGTTTTTTACAAGGTCATTTTCCAGTGCAAGATAAATACTTCATAAAGTATTTTTACATCTTAGATTTTCTCCTTTTTTCTTCTAATAGATTGTCTTGGTCAATGTAGAGACATCAGGGAACAAGCAAAAATCCATTACCTCCTAGTAAGAAGCTTTTTAAAAGTGTTTCAGTTCCTTCTGCTGGGTATTGTTATGTGGTAAGACCAGAATGGGTCACTGCCATCATCTGCACCAAAATCTTAACTTCTGGCTGGGCTAGAAAAGATCTGCAATAAAGAAATATTGAGGGCTGGTTTAGCAATCCTCTGTGATGGATCTTGTCAGCAGGTAAGTGTACTAAGCTTATTACAGTCATTGATAAACCTTCCCAGCCTACTTTGACTAAGTTTATGCTTTAGCTTCCAGCACTGACATCTCATTCTGCCCTTGATCTGCTGAATTAGGAGCTATCTTGAACTGGATGTGCTTCCCCAGAGTGTTAATTATGACTGAGTGTTGAACTCAGAGGTTAGTAATTCTGCTCCCTTCTTGTCTAAGCAGAGGTATTAAAGCTGAGTTCCTAAACAGCCTTCCCTAGCTCCAGACAGAATACTTCGTGTTGTTGCTTTTCACTGATCAGAGTATTCTGTCCCGACAGAGACGGTACCCTGCTTTGCTGATGGAAACTAAGAGTGGCTGAATGAGCCAAACACAAAAATGCAGCTCAGCAATCCTGGCTACTGCCCCCCCACTACCTGACCCCACACCCAAGATCCTGGTCTGGAACTGAATTATGGGTTTACATCTGTTGTGGCCGTATCTGGCCGGTTGCCACCCCTCGTGGGATAGACCTTGCAGTGAGCATTCCCAAAGGCTGATGAGGTCTTTGGTGCAGTCAAAAAATCCTTGTTTAGAGCTAATGATGCCCCAGAGTCCTGCCCTGGTCATCTGAGGGTCACTGGCAGGTGCACCCCTTTCATCTTTGACTTTTTCAACCCAACTTGCAGGGTCTGACAGAACCTTAGATCGCTTTGCTTTTCATTCGACATTAGCACACTTGAAGTAAGAAAGTTTATGCCTGGAAACAGTTGGTTGAGATCTGAAAGCAGAAAATATTAAATCCAGACATGGAGAGCTTTTAAAAAGAGCAGAAATTTCATGGAAATAAAAACAGTCTAGTCCATTAAGTTCCTCTCATGGACTTTTATGAGGACAATTATTAATACTGTTGAAAATTATACTCATGAAACCTGTTAATGGGATCTGTGCTGGCTGCTGCCAGAAAAACTGCAACCTTTACAGCTCATTTGAAGACAGAAATATTTGACAAAGTAGCCCACAGGGTGCAAAGGTTCACATGGTGCAGGCTTAGACTAACTTAACATATGCCCTCTGTAGCCCTAGTATTGTCCAAAACCTAATACCTATAATAAAAGAGAGAAAAATTGGACCCCAAGTGGCAAGGATTGTAAGCCCTTGGAATTCTTCTAATCAGAGATATTCAGCTATTTTTAGTTTATAATGTTTAGTCAAATAGCAACAATGATTTTTCTTCTTTTTTCCAACTCAGCTGCACAGTATGTTGGAGGGGGTCTTGATGGCCTGTGACCTTGCCTTTATCTGTCGGTCTGTCACCACTGGTCTTCAAAGTGCAGCTTAAAGGATCTGAGGCTTCTGTGTGGCCTTGATGTGATCTGCTTTCCTGGTATGGTTTTTCATTAACGGGTGCTTTCTTAAGCTGGCTGGAGCTTGCTTTGCTTGCTCTGTGGGATGCTGCTGCCTCTGGGTCTCTCCTGATCCCCACAACCAGGTTTACTAACCCTGCCTGTACTCGCCGGTGTTTGCAGGCTCTGTGAGCGTGGTGGATGCTGCTTCTGCCTGGTGGATGCCACCTCTTGCCCCATTGAACAGGCTCTTGCTTTTCTCCTCCGGCCTCCAAAATCTCCATCAAAAGCTCTCGAAAGAGGAGATATTTTTTGAAGTACAGTTGGTTAGATACAGTGGCTGAGCAACAAGCCCACCCACCTGCACAGTGCTTACCTGCCTGCTCATGGTACTGCCCTTCCCTCCAGCCTCGATTCCTAGTGCTGCTGTGTCAGCCATGCATTTCTTTCCCTCTGAACCCTGAAAGACAACACACCTAACAAAAGAGTAGTCGTGCTGCATCAGACCACTGGTCCAATTAGCCCAGCATCCTGCCTCTACCATTAGCCAGCAGCACATGCCTAGGGCAGAGTGAAAAACAGGGCAAATGTACACAATAGTCTGGCATGGTCTGACAGCAACTTGTGGCTCAGGAGTTTGTTGAGCCAAGGCTGTTTCCCATGTATTCAGTATAACTTAATGGGGTCTTTTACTATGAGCAGAGGCTTTTTTCCCATCAGAATTTTAACCTCTGTCCTGGTTAAATCAATTCTGGGGACAAGTGGTTCACTTACATGATCACCATTTGAGTGGCTTTTTGTGGACACCTGGAAGCAATTATTGGTGAGGCTAAAAGATCTGTCTCAGTCACCAGTGGAAAGCTGTTTGTTTATACAACCATGTCTAGAACAAGGGAGTTAGGTGCCCTTGTGCAAAGGGGAGGCTGAGTGTAAAAAATACCTGTCATACCTGTGGCTGGGTCTGGGACACATTGACCTTCCACTGACATGGCAGGTGTGACTGGCTGGTTCCTCTCAGAGGGTTACCACACTGTACCTACAGCATTTTCTTGCCAAGAGACTTTCTCACACTGATTTTGCTGCAGCACAAAGATAGACAATCAGTCCTGTGTGTTTTGTCCATAAATAAACATGTGGGATACCAGGGATTGATCAACTGCTGTCCCTCATCAGCAGATTCCCCAAATAGGCTTCTGCTTCTTTGCTTAGACCGCATTCAGTCTTAGCCACTTGGGGACCCCATGGAGCATTTCTGGGGAAGTGCAGACTGGTCACTGTGCATCAGTGTGGGGAGATGCAGACTCTACCAGTAAAAGAGTGTGCTGGGGCCCCTGTTATTGCAGACCTGGCTGTCAACACACAGCAGCTCTTTTCCCGCAATTCCAGCAGAAGGATCTCACAAACACTAACTCTAAATACAAGGGATGGGAAGAAGGACACCTCCAAATAGTTTGGTTTGCTTTAGTGCAGTTTGCAAAAGGGGCAGGCCAGAGCAATTACCAGCATGCAACAAGATGCCTGCTATGTTCGTTGGAGGGTGTTTCTCCACTACGTGTCAATACAAACCTAGAGCCATTTCTCAGAGTTTGCCAATGGCTATAATTGAAAAGGCATGAATTACCCTCAAGAGATTCCCCACTGTTCTGCATTATTATCTACTGGATGGCAGCTCTATAGGCCATGTATCATTTTTTTCAAATAACCAGTTAATTACTAAATAAAACAACCCAGCTTTCAAGCTGATTAGCCTAGATTAATGACCAGCAGCATGTTTCGCTCTCCTCAACAATTTATCATGGAAAAGAACTATGTCTTTAATGATTTAGGTACCTGGTCTATTGAGGCTTGCTCCAATCTGTACAGCCTCCAATTTGATTTAATTGCTCTTCTTAGTTTGTGACCTGGAAAAAACCAAGTGACAGCTCCCATTAGTGAAGCCCAGCTTGCAACTCGCTTGCAGTGTTACAAAGGCTCACTGGGTGTCTTTCTCTGCTGACTTCATTAAGAAGATATATAGAGGTCAAGTGTCACTTTGGCACAGAACAAGTACCACGCCGTTTATCAGCTGAAACAGGTTGAATCAACCTGTGTATTTTATTTAAGTTTATATTCATTCTTTTTTCCTCTTACAGATTTTAAAAGATGTTTTTAGAAGCTTCTTGTTTCGTTTAAGCATAGATTGAATTTACAGACTAGTCTTAAAAGGATTAATTGTCATTCGTGTATTCTTACTTTGGCATGAAAACTTTGGCATTGCACTCCTCTACAGTTATTCAATAAAAGATCTTTTGTTATAAGGGCCTATTCATGGCCCTTGAGTTTGCTTCCTAATTAATATTAGACTTCCTCGCAGTTGTGCTCTGGAGTACAAATGCTCACTTCCCAAGGATGTTGCTGCAAAGGCACATTGAATGTGTCTTTAAGTGCATCCTGAATTACTGACTTATTATTGGGCAAATCCCTGAAGTCTTCACTTAGCCAAAACTCCCACTTAAGACAATGGGCCTATGGGAGTTGTCTCATCATTAACTGAGCTCCAGCAGTTGTCTGGCACTCGGTGAACTAAGTCATGGTCACTGCCCCTGAGAGTTTGCCATCTACATTAGAGACAAAGACTTAACAAGGCTGAGAAGATAATGAGGCAGCATGAGCTGGAGCTGGTCTCCTGGACCCAGCATTGCACTTTGTTCTCAAGGTGCTTATGAAGGGGCAAGGGGACCACTGGTCACTGTAGTCGTGTTCAAGGCAGATTTTGGTATGAACTGTTGCTAACAGACTCTTTCGTCATGCTTTTCAGCAGAGAGGCCAAAATAGATTAAGTCCCTGCTATGTCCTCTCCTTCTAGGGAGATTTGTGGCCTTCCTGGACTGGGAGCTGCTGGCTGCTGAAGGGGTTTGCTCTCCTCTGTCTTGTTCTGAGATTTTTCCATCTGAGGGGAAGGTACTGTCAGGCTGACAAGCTCTAAGGTTTTAAATCCCTGAGGTTAAACTGGCTGATGATAAGGCTAGGACAAGCCTATCAAAGACACCGTGATAAATGTCTGTGTGGTGCCAGGCAGTCCCTAGCTGCAGCTCCCTGACATTGGCTGTGCAAGTCACCAGACAGGTTACCTGAGGAAAGCTCTCTTGTGAGGAACAGACATAGCCACTGTATCAATAACACTGGGTCAAGTGGCAGGAGCCCATCCTGCCCGTATCAAGGCCAGCTCCATGGTGTTGGTAACCCGTGGGGGCCAGGAAAAGAAGCCTGGAGGACTAAGGGGCATTGATGGGCTGGTGAGGACAAGAAGGGTTTGGAAAAAGCAGGACCTGTGGTTTGCTCCTAAAGGTGGAGAAGTGTTAGGTGTTTTCATAGGTCAAGCGTTACTTTGCTGTTGGGGAGTAAGCAGGCTCACAAGGCAGCCACACAGCCCAAAATCCTCTCTTTTATTTTTTTTTTTGCCTAGGAGGGGATAGCTGTGACTGTCTGACATACATTCACAGGGACCTCAGAGAAATCCCTAATTTTTGTGTCTTCCTTGCCACAGACTGTTGTTGGGAATCCTTTTTGCAAGAAAGCAGGATCTTGGGGAAAGATGGATGGGATTGATTGGTACCAGTGTGAGCATCATTATCAACGTCCTGGGACCTGTGTCAAGTGTTCTATAAAGATTCTTCCCAAGCTTGCTAGAATGTTCTAAAGGTCCACAGACCCTGTGATCTACCCTCTATATAAGCCTTATTACTGCTGTGTCCCCTCAGTGCTGTCCTGAATGAATGCTGAGCTCCTGTTACCATCATTGGAGAGGGGACTCTTATCCTTGCAAAAAAAATTCCTTGCAAAGAAATGCAAAATTATTTCATTTCCTATCATTTGTGTCACTACTATCAGGGAAAAAATATGGTACCAGGTACTAAGAAGAACAAGTGGAAACCAGGGCCTGTGCAGCAGAATAACTGCCTGCAGAGCAGCCTTGGAGCTGCCTTCGTGCCATGGATAGATACATGCCTCCCTACCCTGTGGCTGAATGACCCTGGGTAGAGAATGTAACATAACTGAGCAATTGAGGGCATATTTGCTGTATTTGCCAAGCATGTACGAGAAATATGGACAAAAAGTGATCAAGTTTCCAAGTTTTTCACCAGTCTTTATTCCTACAGATAGAAACCCATATGTCCCTATGGTGGTGACCCGGTGCAGCAAAGCAAAGTCTGCTCCTGCAGACAATCCTTGCCCTCAGAGCTTTCATGCAGCAACCTCTCAGGCAGCCCCATTCCCCAGGGCTGTGCAGCAGGACAGGGGACCTGGACTGGAGGTGCTGGTGGCACTCAGAGCACGACCACTCCTGGCTGTGTCTGACATGGGTCTGTCTTAATCACTTTGCAAGGGTCACAAAGCTTCATCCCCCTGAGCCCTTCTTTTGCTTGGTCTCTCCTGCGGCTGTGAGCTATTTGATCTGTGTATGAGCCCATGGAGTGACTGTGGGCAGGTGTAAAGCCCTTTCCTAATCCCCCAGCCGTGCACCTGGGTTCCTATGGTACACTTTGAACATGTGCCCAAGATCTTCATTTTGAGCTGCTTCTCATCTGTGCAAGCCGGTGTCTTATGCATGCTTTCTGGGTTTTCCTAAAGCAGCCTAAAATCTCCTAATCCTCCCTTTCTGCTTCATATTTCTTGCTGGATGCACTGCTGAGCTCCGGTGCCCACTGATGGCTTATTTCTGTCACAAGAGAAGGTGGGTGTTTGCATTTGTAGTGAGCATAGCTGCTGCCAGCTGACAGAAGAACTGTGTGGCAGAGACGGTGCTGGTCTCAGCTGCTGGTGCCTGCCCCATCTCGGTGAGAAGTGACACAAGGGATGCCTGAGGCCAACGAGTCAGCCAGAGTCACCTTTGTTGCCTTTGAGCAGCTTTCAGTGCTGAGCAGTACAGACCTGTCAGGGGAGAAAGAGGAGAAGGGGAGTTCTCTCCCATTTCAAACCCTCTCCTGTTACTAATGGGGACAGGTCACAGCCATGGGAATAAGGCACGAGGCATTGATTCATTGAGCTTTTTCTTGTAATGCTGTAGATCTTCATTACTGTTCCCAGTTGTGCTTTCTGCTATTCCCAGTGGGGCCACTTAATGACATAAAGAGCTTAATAAGGAGAAGCTGTGGTCACAGCTGAGAGGAAGGGTCTGGCCTACTGCTGCTGACCGTTGTGCTCTTTATCACATGCAGCATCAACCTCTAAATACTTCTTACCATTGGGACTGAGACAATCACATTGCAGAGAAAGTTATCCAGTAAACCTGGCAGGGCAGAAATGGAGACCAAGAAGGGAGCATGTCTTAGGACCCTACACATGTCTAAAAACTTTTGGCAGGTGTCTGGAATGAGCTGTTTGCTGCTATGAACCGTGAGTGTGCATTGGCCATGGATATGAAGTGTTATGAGCCATGCAGTAGGGTTTTCTACTGGAGGGTTTTTCTGCCTGTTCCACTCTCTTCTGGCGGATCCCAAAGCTGCAGGCAAGGAGCTTGCTGATGCTGGGCTCAATGCTATGGATCTCCTGGAGAGCCCAGAGCCCTGGGAAGGGTGGAGGAGCAAGCAGAGGGAGGAATCTGGTGTATCTATAAGAGTAAGGAGCCACAGAGAAGAGAAGGCACCTCTGCATGCTGTCCCTAGTGAAACCATCAGGTGCAAATACATTACAATATGTATTTTCTACTTGTTGAAGCCATCCCACAGTACCTGTTATTTGCAAGCATACTTGCAGCATAACTGTACAAATGTACCTTAGAAATAGACTTTCCCTTACTTATCTTAACAGACTTAGCTCCTGCCATCCCAGGACTTTAAACACATTTGCTAAGCCTTAACCTTTCCAGCAGTATTTCAGCTGAACAAGTTCATTTTCCAGCTAAAGCTTCAACAGACAGATTAGCCCCATGTAGGTTATGATAGTTCTAGATCTGGAATACTTTACTTCAGTAGAAGAAAGTCATTGTGTGTCACTAGGATGTTGGTGTGCAGATGGACAAATCTGCAGCCAGGGTAGGAGTGGGGTGCTGAGCTCTCTGTCACGTTAAACATAGGTGCAAGCCCAGTTTTCATCTTGGTATAGATTGATGCTCAGTATTTAAAGCAGAGCAGGTGTTAATGGAAGGTCATCTTAGGCTTCTCTAAAGCATAATTATGGGACTATTTCAAGCTTTTTCCTTTGGTTTTAATGCAGATCAATGTCATAAATTGTCAAGAATCACGAAGTGAAAGTGTCTGCAAGGCTGCCGAACTGTCTGTCTTCCAGAACTACTTCTTGCATACTAAATTTAGAAAATCATCATCTGAGACGAACTTCCAAGTGTTTGGAATGCTTTCCAACACTGAAAGCATCACCAGAGGCTGAAGGCTGGACCATGCCACTAGCATAAAAAGCAGGCAGATGGAATTACTGCTGGCTCTGCAGCGTACAAGCCCCATGTGGAGGCTGCGTGGGCTGATTTCCCCAATTGACACCATTTCTCATGCTTGTTCCCATGAGTCACCCAGCCACTGCTCTGAGGCACACATCTCTCTATACAAACTGGGGGGTTGTGTTCATCTAGTTTGGGGCATACTTAAATTCTCATTCATTTCTATCCCACATACAGCAGATCTGCCCCCTTGATTTAAAGAGTTAAAGGATCTTGGGGTAGATTGGCTTTAACATCCCCTGCAGTATCAAGCTCTTGTTTCAATGAGCCCCACTTTCCTCTTGCAGTTCCTTAACAGCTTTCTTTGTTCTTCTCACGTTTTCCCCACAACTTGAAGACACTTTATTTAATTTCAAGAATTTTTTTTAGATGGGAAAGAGATGATTATTGCTTCCATGAAAACTGGAACTCTTTCTTACCTATGCTTTTCATCCTCGTTTTCGGGTGTGGCATCCAGATAACTTTTGTTGCCTGGGATTTGCTGCAGGAGTAATAGCACCAGAACAGCTCTCTCCCTGCTGCAGCAGGCTGCTGACTGACTTTGCTGGCAGGGGTGTGCGTTGCAGTGCTGCACACCACAGCTCTGCCACGTCCCTTCTGTGCCGGGCACCCTCCCATTGCCCTCCTTCTGCTCAGCTTGCTGCTCTCTTGTTGCTTAAATGTTTGTATCACAAGGAACAAAAGTGAGTCGAAGGGGGATTGTTTTTAAAATCAAGACTAACCCCTAGACTTGGTGGGGCTGCTAAAACAGGGATTCCCTTTGCTGGGGCAACCGTCATTTTCCCGGGGCGATGTTGCTATAGTGATGGGGTCCGATCTCTCTCTGTTAAGGTTGCCCCTTTGGGAGGCCCTGAATAGGCGCTGAGGTAGGTAAATGTATGCGGTGACACCGAGCGGGTGATTTTATTCTGACAAATTCCTGCAACGTTTGTTTCCAGGCTTGTCTGAGGGCCGGGACGCAGTGTTGGGCTTTTTGTCCCACGTGCTGCCCTTGCGGGGACGGAGTTAATGGAAGCCTTGTTCGGAGCCGCTGGGGCAGAAATTTTTTTGCTGAGGGAGACAAAAGCTGAACGGGCCACCTCAGAGGTTGCTTTGGGAAGGCTGTCTCTCGTGGGCTCTCAAAGGAAATGGGAGATAACACTTGGCCCAGGAGACTCATCGAGTGTTTTCAAGCACCCTTCTCTCTGCCCCACAGCCTTGGGCTTGCACATCTGCCTCCTGCAGCATCTATTCTAGGGTGGCAGGGAGGGAGCAGTTCCCCAGGAGTCATTAATTAGAGTTGGTTTTTCACAGCCTGGCAAGAGAGTAATTGCCAGCGTTGTGAGACATGGCCTGAGGTGCTGTTGGGCTGGTATGGCTGTGATGGGTCTAGCAGCAGAAATCAGCAACAGGAAAGGGCACAGCAGGCCCATACCTGACTGTGGGGTTGTACGGGCTGGTCCCAGCGCAACAGGGCTGTCTGGGTCCCCCTCAATTGGGATTGCACCAGCAAGTACAGCTGGTAGTTGAGCAGGGACCAAAAAAGCAGCGTCGAGGCTGCCAGCACCAAAGCTGCACGTCAGCAGCTCTCTGTGGTTTTGTTTGAGGATCTGGATATTTGGCTGTTTTCTGGACAATCCTGTGTTCTCAGGAGGACTGCAGCTCCTGGAGTCAATTGTTTATGACAGACCATCAGCTATATTTTGTGGAAATACATTCACAGAGCCCAAGAAACTTTGCACACCATGAAGGCTCTGAGGTGCCCACTGAAGGTACCCTGGGATCACATCATGCAAAAGCAGGATCCCCACCGAATTCCACCCAACCAGACCATGCTTGAGGCCCAGCTTCTGCACCTTGTCACCCCCTGGGGCTGGGAGCATCATAACAGCAAGGTGTATTAAGGCACCTGAATAGTCCTCGAGGGTAGGGGAAGGTCATTGTGGTGCACGAGACCTCCAAGGCAGGTCTGGGTAAACCACTTAAACCCACAGTCAGGCTGGTAGTGCTTTGTGTCTGCTGCTGTGCTCTCTGGGGACAGCAACTTTTCAGCAAAAGAGAAATACATTCAGCAAAAATTTATCAAAAAGCACAGGATCTTTAGAACTGAGCAATGCTTTATCACTACAAAATATGGCCTTTCAATTCTACCAATTTATAAGAGAGGAAATAATTTCTAATGAATAAATTATTGGATTTAGTCTGTTTCTGCTCTGTAAGTGTCCTACTTTTTCAGATGTATTTTGCAGGTTTGGGGGGTTATTTGCTAGCCTGCCTGGGAGGGACAGTGTTTTGTGGTGAGTGGAATGTGAAATAACTTTCTTCTAAGTTTTCCTATTTAGCAATACAGTCAGTCCTATTGCTGTTCTTCTGACTGGGACTCAGTGTCTCCTGTAGTACAAATAACCAGATCAATCCAGTTGGATGTTGGCATTTTTAATGCAACAGATTTGGGTATTACATCAGTTGTGGTATTGAAGCAGAGATTATTAATCAAAGGCAACCCGTTGGTTCTGATCAATAGAAGGCTCCAGGCTGCTGGGTTTTCTCTTTTTTTTTTTTCTTCTTTTTTTCAGAAGTATCTTTTCTTCCCCTTCCCTCCTTAACCTTTCCTCCCATAAAAAGCTGCCATTTCAGTGCTGCTGCTTCTTCAGAGGGATCAGCACGTAACTAGTCATACTCACACAGGAAATCAGGGTTAGCTCCATAGGACAGTTCGGATGCTCAGATGTTGACTATAGTGTACCAAATGCTGTGAGGTATGTCAGGAAGAGCAATGCTATGGAGGTATAAAACATGGCTGTCGTTAGGATGGCTCTTGTGTGGGGCAAGCAAGACCCTTCCTGTTGTTGATATATATATTTCATAGGACCAGAGTGGAAAACAGAAAAGGGCAATGTCTCTGCCTATATATTTGTGGTGGCTGCTGGTACAGGGTGAGGAACAAAGCCCTCTCAAGTGTCAGCTAATCTCTGCCTTGGACTAGGCGTGTTGCCACTGGCGGGGCTCTGGCAGAGGCTGCAGTCCGTGCCGTGGCACGTGCTCACGTGAGCTGTGCCATTCAGCTCAGGGACGCTTCTCACGTGCAGAGGCTGTTGCGGGATGCAGACCCTAATCCGAGGGATTTTTCAGGGTTACTAAGGACTTTCCCTGAGGCCTGTTACGTGCCTACCTTAGTGGGCAAGTAGGTTTTCTCCTACCTTGAGCCCTGCTGTGAGGACTGTTGGTTTACTTGCTCCTTTTGTTTTAATGAAAGGGTTTGTTCTCTCTAAATACACATGCAGAACTTCCATTTGCTCTCCTGGGACTGGTGGCCCACAGAGGACCGCAGGGCTTTATTTCTGCTTGCACAATGTATGAGTCCTTTGTAATGCAAACCTAGTGGGAGTCAGAACTCCAAACCCAGATCATTTACAACCATAGGGCTAAGCAAGAAACCACTCTCAATAGCACACTGCAACGTTTTCAGCTGCTGTAAATAATCCCCAAAGCCCACAGCACTCTTAGGAAGTCTGGCTGGATGACTTGTGGATGCTGTGCGTTAGGGATGACACTCACTATTCTACAGCCTGGAAGGTTTAAAAAAAGAGAGAAAAAAAAATGTAAAAAGCTTTCAATAATACTGCCATTTAAGAGAAATCAGAACTGAAAAGCAGCTGTCAAACTTTAATTTCCTGGCTAATGAATGACCATGAATCCATTCTTTAATGATTCTTGACCCTAGAAACAAAATGTATTAGCACTCTCAGATTTTGCACAGTAGTGCTAAATGGGGCATGTAATGTACTAATTTAGTGCCTCTTTAGCATAATCACAACCTACATGCACAGCTACATTTCCTTGGCAGGCAGCTTTCATAAGACCTGCAAAGAACTTACGTAGAACATTTCACCCTATTATTCATTTCACTGATACCTGGGAATCGATAGATGTGATTTTTTTTTCCCTGTCTTGTCCTTCTCTACAAAAAAGCATGAAATCATCCATTGATCTTCATGGGGTGATTAAAATGCCAAGGATTCCGTGCATTTCTTCACCTGCAATGGGGGATATCTGTATTTACTCTGTGTGTAACCTGCGAATCTAAAAACCCACAAAAATGTTGAGTTTGGGTATAAACGCTACTTTCCAGGAAAAATACAGGGTCAAACACAATAAGCTGCAGCGGTCAAAGGCTATATTTAACATATTACTTTGAGAGAAACACACAATAAATATTCCTGGTAAAATGAAATTTTATTTTGAAAACTAAAATTTTCAAGATCATCATTCTAAAACTATATGTTAAGGAACAGCTTGGCCTAACTGGCCCATTTAGAAGGAAAGCATCCTGAGAGGAGAAAGCACTCTCCTTGATGACTACCAGCTTCCTTTTTTTCTCTTCTCTTTGATCACTCTTTGGCTTTTGAGACACAGAAAAGCATGGCACAGTTGTCTTGTAACATCTGTAAACCAAGAGTGTTCCAGTTAAGCATCCACTGAAGTACCTGTGGCCTGCCTCATTCAACAGCTTCTCCCAATTTTTGTGATATTTTTATTTTCTATTAATTCTGTTTTTAATCTCTACTCATAGACTCACAAGATGGCTGAAGTCAAGGACACTTCTGGAGATCATCTATTCCAACCCCCTGCTCAGAGCACAGCCAGCTAGGGCAGGTTACCCATTAGTGTGTTCAGTTGGCTTTTTAGTATCTCCAAGGATGGAGACTCCACAGAATCTCTGGGCAACCTATTCCAGTGTCTGGCCACCCTCAGGATAAACATATATTTTCTTATGTTGAAGTGGAACCTGTGTTTCAATTTGTGCCATTGCTTCTTGTCCTTTCACTGGGCAGCACAGAGAAGAGCCTGGCTCCATCTTCTTTACACCTTCACATCAGATGTTTCTACACATTGCTAAGATCCCTCTGAGCTTTCTATTTCCAGATGGAACAGTCCTAACTCCCTCAGGCCCTGAAAATCCAAATGGCCCATAGAGAACAACCTTGACCATGAAAGAGCAACTTCAGTTCCTTCTTTGCCCTGCTCTAGCCAGGGGTTTGCTCTCCTCTGTCGCCTCCACGCTGTAAATTATCGCAGTGGATTAACCCTTTGGAAGGGACATTTCCAATACAGTTTTTGGGGATGTAGATCCAGATGAAGCCACAAACATCCTGAAGATGTTATTGTAACACCACAGTAAGGTCCTTGTAGCAGTTTGCCTGGTCCTACCTGGTTTACACAGATACCTGGGAGTGTCCACAAGGGTTTTTTTTGTTAAAAGATCAGGTTTTCTGATCCCATTTCCATAATGTAATTAAGCTACTTCTTATTTATTATATAGCATTTACTTGGTCTAGATGACACTGGGGCCTCTGCAAGGACTTCTGCATATCTGTGAGGTCTACAGAGGGCAGGGTTTGTCATGAAATCGATCCTTCCTAAACCCGGTTATCCCTCTGTGTGGGTGCAGCTCTGTCTGGCCTGGGAGCTCGGGCAGCTCCTGCAGGGGATGGATGCAGCCCGAGAGAGGCACCTGGGGCAGACAGCACACGAGCGGCCATCCCTTGCACGGGGAACAGGCTGTCCTTCCAGTTACAGGAGAAGGTGTGAAGCTCCACACCTCTTTTTGCTCCTTCAGCATCTCAGTGCTGCTGGAGGTGTTCAGCCAATTAGTGTGGCAAATCTCTTTCTAAATGTTTTTATTTCCACCTGCAGGCTTTGCTTCAGAGAGAAAAACCTGGGGCTATGCCAGGCTCTTTACAGCTATTCAGGAAAAGGAAATGGGATTGTTAAAGAAAACAGTCTGAGCCCATCCAGGAGCTCCCAAGGCAGGCTGAAGATGCTGGCAGCCCTCGCCTCCGCCGTGAGCTCCCCTGCTCTGTCTGCAGGGAGCACCTTGCAGGGCTGGGTCCAGGCGAGGGGCTGGCATGACCAGGTCTGCTCTGGGTTATTCTGGTGAGAACCCAGGGAACAGGCCAGCTTGCTGTAGGATGTTGCATTTCTGCTGTGTGACTGAACACTCAAGAAATGATGCAGGACTTAAGACGGCCTATGTGGAAAAACTTGCCTTTGGGTGAAAACCTGAGTCTTGTTGCCCTCTCAGATAAGACTGTGACTTCTAGGGAGGGTCACCTGTGTCCAAGGCACAGTGCTGCCCGGTGTTTGATTGATATTGATTCTCAGGGCTTGGAGAACTGCCCCAGCTGTGTCTGTCGTTCCTTAGACTCTAATTCCTACAGATATTCAGGATGAGGCCTTTGGAAGCAGGAGCATTTGTGAGGTTGAAGGAAGCAATACAATTTTTAGGAGAGATTTCCTGTGTGTTGTTGATATCATTCCCAAACTGCAGAAAGACAGCATGTAATCACTACATCTACAGCTCCTGAGCTGCAAGAAGTTAACAAGCAATCAGAGGCTGCAGTTGGAGTTGTTTTTAATAACAAATATGGAGAAATTGCATCCCTCCAGAGATAATTCACAAAGAGTAAAATTTATACTGAGTTGACCAGGTAGCTTTTTTTAATTTCATCTCCACTAACAATTAATGTTAAGACTTAATTACACAAACATTTCTAGATGATAAGGAGGTTTTTTGTGATAGGTACTAAATCAATTAGTACTGAAATAATAATTAACTAGTGCTGCCTTGTGATGTGCACACAAATTACATCTGACCATTGCTGTGAAGGTAGAAACCAGCCACTTCTTACCGATGTCTGTTCTGCTCTAAATAGAGTCTACTCCAGCTAAGACTCTGTTTTCATGTATTAATTTTTGAGGTGATGGTTGTGTCATTATGTAGCCTGCAGGCCTTGAAATGCATCTGAGCCCGAGGACTCTCCAAGATACATGGATGTCTCTCCAGCAGTGCTGGGCCCTTGTTAGTAGGTGAGTAGGGAATGCAAGCTCCCTGCTATACCTGGAAATGGGATGGGAGGCTGCAACCCAGCTTCACAGAGTCCCAGACCTTGTACTTGAGTCACAGAATGACAGAATGTTAGGGGTTGGAAGGGACCTCTGGAGATTATCAAGTTCAACCCCCCTGCCAGAGCAGGACCATCTAACCTAGGGCAGGTCACACAGGAACGCATCCAGACGGGTCTTAAAAGTCTCCAAGGCAGGAGACTCCACAACCTCCCTGGGGAGCCTGTTCCAGTGCTCTGGAACCCTGACA
>NW_008582826.1:0-1436 GCF_000691845.1 Merops nubicus | reverse complement strand
GGAGGAGCAGGAGAGAGACGCGGGATCCGTTTTAGTTGTCAGGCTCGGAAACGTTCTGCAAGAGACAGAAAGGAGGCGGGAGGCGGGCACGGCGCTGGGACAGCGCTAAGGGGCTCCCGACGTGAGCTGCAATCGCAGTGTCAGGATGGCCGAGTGGTCTAAGGCGCCAGACTCAAGGCGTGCCGCGCCTTCCCCAGGCGGTTGGGTGTTCTGGTCTCCAAATGGAGGCGTGGGTTCGAATCCCACTTCTGACACAACTTTTTCAGTCGCCTCCTGTGTGAATTTAAACTCACACGCTCCCTGAAAACCCTCAGTCAAGAGATTTTACTGCAAATACAAACGGCAGCGATGCTCGCGGCGCAAGAAATAATTTCCACAGTGTACACATCCCCAACGGAAACGGTAAAGGAGGACTAAACCCACATTTTTTCTTTGGCGATCATGCCTGAGAGCGTGTAACACATTTCACACCAGCTGAGGGTTTCCTGAGTGCATTTATGATTTTAAGGCTTTTTAACACGCAACCCAGGAATGTATGTGTGTGTATACAATTGAACAAGCCTATGCCTGTGGGGAAGCTACTTATTAAGCTCCTTAAGAATTTTATTTTAGATTATTTCTCTGGTTTCTCGAGGCCTATCAGTGTAAGGCCTGGCACCTCATGGCAGTGCCACCCTTCCTTAGGCAGCCTGAGTATGCTGTGGCCATGCAGCAATTAGAATCAGAAAAGTTTAAGTCAAAAAAGCCCTGTATGATCATAGAGTCTGTTAACCCAGCACTGCCAGGTCACCACTGAACCACGTCTACACACCTTTGAAACCCCTCCAGGGATAGGGACTCTGCCCCTGCCCCAGGTAGCTTGGCCCAGGCCTGGACAACTCTTGCAGGGAACACATTTTTCCTAATACTCAATCTAAATTCCCCTGGTGAAACTTGAGGCCATTTCCTCTTGTCTTGTCCCTTATTCCTCGGGAGAAGAAACATACCCCCACCTGTCTCCAACCTCCTTTCCAGGTGTTCCCTGAGCCTCTTTTTCTCCAAGCTCAGCACCCCCCTCACCACACTTGGGCTCTAGACCCTTCCCCAACAGCTTCGTTGCCATTCTCTGGCCACGCTCCAGCCCCTCAACATCCTTCTGGAGTGACAGGCCCCAAACCGGCCCCAGTATCTGAGGTGTGGCCTCCCCACTGCTGAGTCCGGGGGGACGATCCCTGTCCCGGTCCTGTTGGTCACACTGGTGCTGATCCACGCCAGGATGCTGGTGGCCTTCTGGGCTAGTTGTGCACACGCTGGCTCACCTGCAGCCGGCTCCCGACCAGACTCTGCGACCTCGCCCCCAGTTTGCCGCGTTCCAAAGGCCACAGCCCCTGAGGGAAGGCAGAGCCCGCCCTCCGGCTGAGGGGCAGCGGAGAGACCCCGCCCCCACCCCCGGGGTC
>NW_008582825.1:9925-10222 GCF_000691845.1 Merops nubicus | reverse complement strand
GAGGACTGGGGAGCTGGTGGGGCTGGGGCCAGGGAAGTGCCACACGTGTGGATGCCGAGCAGGCGGCTGCATTGTGGATGCTGCTCATTTTAGTGCAGTGTGATTTGCTTCCCTGAGCTCTCCCGGTGCTGCCGTTCAGGTTCATCAGAATTCTTTCTGTGACTTTAAACTCTTGCATACACAAGAATCTGATCTGAGCTTTATTTTTTTGTCTTTTCCCTTAAGATGAGGTTTTCCTGCGTGCTCTCACCTCACCGTGGATGCACGTGAGACCAGTCCCAGTACCCATGGACCTGC